>NC_056751.1:432790372-433092872 GCF_019279795.1 Protopterus annectens | reverse complement strand
CTGTGTTTCTTAAAGTTTTCAAGGCTTTACCTGCATCAGAGACTTGAACTGAACCTTCGTTGAGACTGGCAGGCTGCTGAAATGGGATCCATTATCTACTGTGTCTCCAGGTCTGTGTAATCCTTTGGTTTCATGTGAAAAACTGCAGGCCCCTTTCAGAGTAATAAAACTGTTTGTTTTCCTTATCTGGATTACCTGCACTCGTTTTCCAACGTTTTATGGCTTAAACAAACTGTTTTTGTCGAGGAGGAAGACAGGAAATGCCTAAAATGCTGTTGGGGGTGTCGAATTCGATGTGACACTTCCGGGTGTCCGTCTGTTAAAGCGGTCCCCATCGCAAATATTTCATAGTGTTTCCTGTCTTGTGAAACCAAAGGGAACTGTTTAAACACTATTTTTGCTTATTTAACAGTGAAAAAACATGATGTTTGGTAAATTAAACACATAGGCACATTTGTTATGCTTTCCTAATAACTGTTACTTAAAATCTTGTAATTATAGTAGTTACAGAGGGTGCAGGGATATTATTATGTTAGTACAATGTAGTTGTCATTATAGTTATTAATGTACTGTGTATAGATGGTACTATATTTTACTTTAATTAGTTAGTAGTATGTTTTATTATTAAACTAGGTTAAAGTGAACTTATAAGCAAGGATATTACCAAGTAGTTTTTTATTTATTTAAGGGTATGGTATTATTTTTTTTTTCTCTCACACAGACTATGTATAGGTAGCTAATCGCAGTATAGGAAAAAGAAAAAAAGAATTCCCTTTTTCATAATATATTTTATATGTACTGTCTTATTATATGTGCAGTTTGAATTGTTTAAATAATAGGTAAACATAAAGTTGTAGTTCATGGCAGTGTTCGTTAGGGAATGCTTAGTTTAGGCTTTGTCATAAGTAAGTTAGAGTTTATAGGTCTTAACTATGGAACACATTTTAAACTAGATAATGTAGTGTTTTATATTTGTTTTTTTTTCTGTATACCTTAGATATTACATGTTATATAAGATCTATATATATCCTGGTCCGGGGTTAGAGTGGGTATGCACTGGGGTAGGACGGGATATAAGAATTGCTTCCAGTATATGTATGACTTTGAAGTTATTGTATCTGTTTACCTATGTTTTCTCTCCAAACCTTTTACTGTATAGCCAACCTTTGAAATGTGGGAATTAGATTCATGGAATGTTAAAGGGCTCCAGAACTTGAGGAAGAGGAAACTATTGTTTCATTTATTGTTGCAGGTGAAGGCGTGGTTTCTTTTACTGCAAGAAACTCATTTAATGAATGATCAATGGGCAGATATTAAAAAAAAGAAATGGATCAGAGAGGTAATAACATCGGAAGGTAAGTCAAATAGTGCGGGGGTAGCTATAATTATTAAAGATCAATATAAAGAGAAGATTTTGGACTCTAATTCAGATAAAGATGGGAGATGGTGTTATGTCACCCTCTCGTCTACCCTATTTGATAAACCTATAGTACTTTTTAATATCTATGCACCATGTAATAACCGACAAATATTTATAACATCATTATATTCTATTTTAATGCAATTCAATAGACACTATGTAATTATGGGAGGTGACTGGAATGCTTACCAAAATCCGAAGTTGGATAGATCTTGTCCACAAAGAGCATTTAATAAGCATGCGGTATTAGCACTGAATGATATAAAAGAAGATTTTCAACTATATGACCCTTTTCACTATTTAAATAATGATAATAGTACTAATAATTTTACATTTTATTCTCCAAGTCACAAAATGTGGTCCAGAATAGATTTTTTTCTGATTACAAGATCATTGATTAACCTAGACCCTAAAGTTGTTACGCATGCCAGATACCTATCAGATCATTCAAACATTTCACTGAGTTTCGCTAAAGAAGTAAAAGATATCTCACTACAAATGGGGTATAATTGGTCTCTGAATCCAAACTTGCTAAATAAGGATGACATATTACAAGAAATTTCAAATTACCTTAAATATTTACTGGTTGGTTTAAATAAACATCAGAATGCCCCAGATATTGAATGGGCTGCAGTTAAAGCACAAATAAGAGGGGTCCTTTTGCAAAAAGCCTCTTATTATAAAAAAAAATATTAAATAAAGACATTCAAAACTTGGAATCCAAAATTAAACTACTCGATCAAGAGCTAATGTTAAACTTTAACGGCAAACAGAAAAAGAGTTGCTTAAATGTCAAAAGGATCTCTTCTTAATTCATAACTCTAGAGTAACATTTCAAGATTACAAGACTCTA
Source organism: Protopterus annectens (assembly GCF_019279795.1). NCBI lineage: Eukaryota > Metazoa > Chordata > Ceratodontiformes > Protopteridae > Protopterus > Protopterus annectens. The sequence continues at coordinate 433,090,599 of NC_056751.1, read as the reverse complement.
GTTAAGTATGCTAATCATGCTCAAATGCCTTCAAGAGTGCTGACTAGGATCATTAGTCAATCAAAAACAACTGGGCAAATTTCAGAAATACAACTTAATAATAAGATATATCGTAAAACTGCAGATATTATTGATATCTTTGAGAAAATATATACTAATATTTATGAGGGGCAGAAGGTTATATCCTCTAATACAGTTTATGAACAATTTTTACACCTGATTAAGTTTCCAAAAGTAGGAGAGGATATTCAAAATGATTTGGTTAAACCGATATCAGAAGAAGAAATAATATATATAATTGAGCATATGAAACCAAAGAAATCACCAGGTCCTGATGGGTTGACAGTGGAGTTTTACAAGAAGTTTGCAGAGTCTATCGGTAAGATACTTTCAGTTGTGTTTAACTATATAATTAGGAATAAAATTCATGATCCTCATCTTAATGCTTCCAAAACTATTCTTATACATAAAGCTAACTCAGATCCCCAGAACCCAGATAATTATAGACCGATATCATTAATTAACATAGACATGAAAATTTTAACCTCAATTATGGCATTTAGATTGAAGCAAATCATGATTCATATAATATCTAAAGAACAGGCTGGATTTATGACAGGTAGACAAACAAGTGATAATACACTTTCATTACATACTATGATAGCGCATGCTAAACAAAATAATCTGAATATATATGCTCTTATATTAGATGCACAGAAGGCCTTTGATAGGGTAGACACAAATTTTATGTTTCATCTCTTACCTTATTTTAATATATCCCCTGAATTTGTTCAAATCTTACAAATTTTATATAGTAATCCTTATACTACACTGTATATTAACAGAAGTTTTTCCAAAAGAATACAGATTAGGTTGGGAACATGACAGGGTTGTCCTTTGTCCCCTTTACTATTTAATATTTATCTTGAACCCTTGTTCTTATATATTAAGCAGAAGGTTTATCATAATGTCCTAATAATGTATGGAACTAAGATATCAATGGCAGCTTTTGCTGATGATCTGAATATTTATTGTGCATCTCCAATATCAGACACTGAGAAGATATTGAAAGCAGTTAATGATTTTTCAGAGGTTTCTAACTATAAAATTAATTTGGGGAAAACCTATATATTCCCTTTAAAGACACCTAAACCTTTCTCATTATTACCTTTAGTGGGGCAGGTAACATTCAAAGATAATATTAAATACCTAGGTGTTGTGTTTTCCACAGATAATACAGATTTTTATAACAATAACATTAAAATAGTTTGGGAACAAATAGTTTCTGATTTTGTGAGATGGAAAAATTTGCACTTGCCACTATTAGCAAATGTTTTTATTATAAAAATGAATGTATTGCCACGGTTACTGTATATTTTTCGGTCAGCCCATTTATCCCTCTCAAGAACATTTTTTAAACAAATTCATAAAGATTTGGCTAAATTTATTTGGGAACCAAAGAAAACTAGGGTATCCTATGACAAATTAATGACCCCAAAAAGTAAAGGAGGTCTGGAGTTGCCTAATTTTGAAATGCATTATCTGATTGTGAATTCTAATAGGATTTTAAGAATGGCCAATTATGAGATAACTAGTACTAAGTGGACACCAACTTGGCTAACCCTCAACTATGAATATATTTTAAAGTTGAACATTAATCCTAAAGCAATGCCCTTTTTGGGTAAAGATATTCTGAAGGTATATGGGATTTTGGAACACATTAAAACTGAAATATTATCTTTACAGAGTCTATTTCAATCATTGGATTTACTTCAGCATATGATGATCTTTCAGCCCTTTCACAGGAACCCAAATGTAAAGCTGAACAACCAATTAATTGATCTAAAGAAGTTTCCATTAATTGTTAATTTAACTATGATCGATATATATAAACATCTGGATCGATCGCCCAACCAAATAAGACAAGAATTTAATTTACCTAAAAATTACCTGATTATTCTTAGACAGATTACAGAATTTACTATAAGTTACCTCCAAAACTTTAAACTGGATGAAGAGACTATAAATAAATGCTCTGAGTTGTGGCAAGCTCTCCAACAGGATATTAAATGTATAACAGCAATGAATAAATTAATTAAAGAACTTAAATTTCAAGGTAAAGTTTTGTTATCAAATTATTGGGAAGAGAAAATATTATTGACAGATAAAAGTAATATGTTAAAGGCAATTGAATTGACTATTAAAGCTACTTCTCTTCAAAAACTGTTATATACCCAGCTGATGATTTGGAATAATGCATATTATACACGCCTTGCCCTGCATAAATTTAATTCTAAAAACTCTGCAACATGTCCATACTGCAAAACTCAACCGGCTGATCTTCTTCATATGTTCTGGAGCTGTAAGTGTATATACAAACTGTGGAATTCCCTTAAAATTCAACTTCAGAAAGTGGGCTACCAAAGTACAACACTGTCTTGGAAATTTATGATTTTGCATATTCCCCCGAAGGAACTTACCAGATCACAGAGTATAGTTCATATTAATATTTTCTTACTAATGAAGCTTTATATAGCTTCAAATTGGCTAGACCCAACTAAAACATCATGGCAAAACTTCATAGTGTTGGCGACAAAACATATATTAGCTCATAAACTACTTTTAAATTCACATAGTAAGGGTATCAATAATCCAAAAATTTGGGAACAGATATTTAATACTATATTAGCATAAAACTTTTGAATTGAAGGTAGTAATAATCATTGCTATACTTGGAGAGAAATGTCTAATCAAACTGTTCAGTATTGGAAACTTACTAATTATTCTTATGTTTTTCTTATATTTCTAATGTCTTATATGGAAGCATTCTTGTAAATATTGTATATTGTTTGGTGTGATTGTTACAGTGTTAGTAGTTTGTATTTTATAATTTTGTATGAAAAGTATATAACAATAAAGATTTATTATGGAAAAAAAAAGAATTAAGCCCCATACCTTATATCTGTGAGGTGAAGACCTTAATTATTATGCCAAACCCACCCTTTTTCCCATAGAAGAAGAAGAAACATCAAGGAATGCTTGAAGCCAAGTGTTGCTCAAAGGATGAGCCAGTTCTGTTCATAAGCCATTAATGGTCAGGTGTGTGTTGTATTCATCTCTTTTTGGACTAGATTAAAGGTGGAAATGGGATGCGGACAGCAATGAAAATGAAAAGCAAGCAGAGGGTAGAACACTAGGTGAGCAATTCAGGAATGATCAGGATGAGTTGAGATAGGACTGTGTCTCTCCAATTCTACATAAGCTAATAATATTTATATGTATGAATGCATCTCTCTATCTCTGTGTATATATATATATATATGTATATATATATATGTATATATATATATATATATATATATATATATATATATATATATATATATATGTATGTACGTGTGTGTCTGTATGTGTACAAGGGTCTACTTGAGATTACCAAAATCTCAGCTGACCGTCTTTTAAAACACAGAGCTGACAACACCAAGATCACACAAAAACCAACAACTCACACACCCGAGGCACACAATCCTGACACTACAAAATTGTGACAAACCTCCCTAAAACATACAGACAACACATACAAACAAACAGAAGAAAACATCCCAAATAAAACTACCTAGTTCCCCTCACCCACATCCCGCCCACCATCTAAACTAATCTATACCCTTACCACTAAGACAAAACATACACTACAAATAAAAAAAACCTAACATACATACCTTCACATTTCATGTTTTTGCAGGGGGGATATGCCACCCAGCACCAACATTGGGGGCTGCATCCCCCAAACTTTTGAAACTTATAGATACCAACTCCAAGATCGCAGTACAACATCCACAAGAGCAGATTTCCTGTTCTGCTCAACTTGGACTGTTGAGAATTTGAAAGTCGGCATTCTGATGTGTTGCTCAATTGACACATTGAGCTTTTCGGCTCGGTGTTATAAAAGTCGGTCTACTGAGATTTCGGTAATCTCAAGTTGACCTGTGTGTGTGTGTGTGTGTGTGTGTGTGTGTGTGTGTGTGTGTGTGTGTGTGTGTGTGTGTGTGTGTGTGTGTGTGTGTGTGTATATATATATATATATATATATATATATATATATATATATATATATACATATATATGTTTTATATATATATATATATATATATATATATATATATATGTATGTATAGACACACACAATGTATGGATAAGTACATTGTAAATACTGTGTTAAAACAACATGTCAATGTTATGTGACTGATTGGACCAAATCAGCTATGTAATGCACATGCATAGGCTAAATGGACAGTTATGTATGGGAAATTATTTATTGTTTTTTTATTAATTTGTATTTATTTATTTTGTGGGGCAAGTGCCTTTTTTTCTTTTTTTCTAAGAGAGAGAGAGAGAGACAGAGAGAAATTTGGAGAAAGAAGTTAATGATGTCAGAGGTAGGCAACAGTGGGGGGGGGGGGTTATGTTGAATATGACAGACATGACTGACCACACTGGTAGTAGATGCAAGAGGAAAGGGTGAGCACTGGTATAGGGACAGGATAGGGTACATCAAGATGCATATTCAACTAAGTGAGACACACTGGGAAATCCCTCATCACCCTGTGGGTTGTCACTACTTGTCCTGCCTCAGTAACTGCAGGCAGTTTTAAGCAGGGAAGAGCCTCAACCAGACCCTGGAATATGCTTTCTATTTATCCAAGGTGGGCATTGTACCTCCTGTCAGGAATCTCCCACAGGTTCTGTCAGGTTATGATGGGTGACATAATTACCACCTCCACTGTCAGTGCTCCTGGTCTATACCAACATACCATGTCCTCGGGCAAAGTTACCTGACACAGTTGGTGTAGGTAGGACAAAAGGAGTGGATGCAACTCTGGCAACCTGTGGTCCAGATTTACTGGGTGCCACTTCTGGTGTTGGTGGTAGTTGTGCTGCCACCTGCTAGGGGACAACAGGCCATGTCAGAGTGGTCAGTGCAGGTCTTCATGCTGTTGCTTATAATAGTAACAAAAATTGAGAAAATTTAAAAAAAAAATAGATAAATTGGCTGGAGGAAGAGACATAAACAAAGTTGTAAACATTTGTTTCCCTAATATTTCCCCCTAGGCAACCCTTACAGTGGTGAAGAATTGCAAGATGTGAACTACTTCTGTTATTTACCTTTGTATTACTGTAAGTACTGTGACATAATGCATTACTGTTATTTACCATTGTATTACTGTAAGTACTATGACATAATACATTTAGGTCAGGAACACATCTTAATTATGTATTTATGGGTTTGGCTGAATTGAACCACCAGTCCATCATAGCACTCATCCCTGAGTAGAACAGCTAACATGAAGATTCCCTTTCCCACCTATGCAGGCAATGACATTCATATACCACTGTCTTATCTTTACACAGTAATAGTATTTCCTGTGCAGTGACATTACTACTTTCGTTTTGCTGTATCACTATTAATTAACATTACTGAAATGGCAGAAATTTTGACAGATTAGTAATGTATACCAAATAGTGGACAAAGAAGCTGGTGGAACTAATATAACTATGGTTTTGTGGCATTCTTATCCTTTATTTGTTAATCATCAAATACAGCTAATGACATGTAAAATATTTCCATCAAAGCGTAAAAGAGTTTATTTTAGCCTGTTCACTGTTCATATCACAAATGTCTTACAGTAATATGGTATTTAAAAATAGGCCCTGATAACATAATGGCTTTGTCTTTCTGCAGTGATGGGGACTGAACCCATAAACATCACTGCAGTTTTGTGGCACATAGACTTAATATGATAAACCACTTATCTGGCTATGCTAAAGTTGCTATGCAGAATCAACAATCCTTGTTTGCACAATCATACTAATTCAGTACTGACTGCCACTAGTGGCAGATGCTAGCTTAGTGCATGAATGTATTTTACCAGCATTGCAACCATTACCTGTTAATATATAAACATAGACAAAATTTTCCTGCACATACACTAGCACTGTCTTAGGCACTCCAGTCACTCCCTAGGCATCTTTCAGTTCCATTCAATCTGTTCAGGAGCTGCAAAGACAGAGAGTACAGAATGAAAATGTGCATGAGGCCATGCATTATCAGGTAGTATGGAAAGGTGATTTATGTCACACTTACAGTAGAGAGGTGCTGACTGGGCCCAAACTTCATTCACCAAATGGCCATATAGTTAATATTTTCAGTTCTTAACATCATTATAATGGTGATGGCACTGTTCTCCAAGGTGTGTTGTGTGTGTGGGGGGGGTGCCAGTTCATAGGTTCATACTTGTATACTAGACTAGCAACCACCAGGGCATTTATAACCCTAGCCATGCAATCCAAGTTTCTTGTTTCCCTATGTATTGTGGGTATTTATTTGGAGGGGTATGTTATTCATAGTTAAGAAGTTTGTCGAGATTATGTTGGGGGGTATTTTAGTTTAGGAATTAATGTCTGCTTCTATCTACCAGAGACATGGGGCCCAGAGCCAGGGTGAATTTCTGATTTTCAATCCATTGGTCAAGATTATGCTTAAATAGGGTTAGGGTTGAACTCTACCTCACATGGATGGGTAGCCTGTTCCAGAGCATGGAGGATCCTCTGAGACACATATATGTCTGCCAACATGTATGTGACAGACTGGGCCAACCTATTCTAGTCTTCAGTCTTGTACCTAGACCCAGTATAGCCCCTCCTGCAGGACCCTGTGACTAAAAAAGCTGATGGAAGAGTCATAGAAAGATCTTTGTCATCTCTTCATACTAATTTTGTGCTCTGAAAGGAGCACTACCTTCCCCTTTGCCAGTCATGAGTATCTCCTTCTGAGATGTCAGGAAAAAATGGCACTGATCGGGCATGCAAAACAAATTTTCTATTTAACAGCCTTCTTGCAATGATGCTTAATGGGAAGGATCACACTGGTGTGATGAATGACCAAAAAACCTTATATGTGCACTTTGATGTTCTGGCTCTTGTGACATCTTAAGATATGAAAAATGGCTGCCCTCTTTCCATTGGTTTGCTGCTGACATTATATGCTCAATAGCAAGTCCAGATTAACATAGATATTCATGGTATACCTATTGCATTTATCTTGACAACTCTAAGTTACAGAACATGCACACACAACAAGACTGATAAAATAAACAGCTTTCCATAGTAAGCATGATCATTGTTCACATTGCTATAACTTAAATGTTAAGGGATTTGAACCTCTGACACACTTCTCCATGCTTTCATGATCTGTTTACTACCTGCACACACCACTGAATAACTTGTACTGAAGGTGTCAGGCAATTCACAGTTGCAGGGTTTTTATCAACTGCAAATACACAATGCCTTCTGTTTACCAAACTGAAGACATCAGGGAATAGAAACCCTCAGCACTACTTAATTCAATATTATAGATCACAAGTGCACACATGCATAATGACACATGGAAGGTGTTAGAGTACTTATAATTTTGTCAGCCTGTGGCTATACCATCGTTGCTTTCTGTCTGTTGTGTTTTGAAGTTAAGATCACTCACATGATGGTCACCAAATCATTTGTGCAGCCAAAAGATTTCACTTTATTTTCCAAGAGATAGTAAATGTCATTTATCCTTATTAAGCTATGTCTGGCACTGTTGCTCTATGACAGACACTGGGCACTATTTAAGGAGCATAAAAGTTTTTTTTTTATTGTAACATGTCAGCCCTTTGTGTAAGTGTGTACTGTGTTTATTGTGAGTTTGCTATATATAAACATCACTAAGCAGAGCATTACATATGCATGCCACATTTCTTTCACAGAACAGGTGTCAATACTACACATTTCAGGTTATGACAGTAGTGGAAATCACTGTAAAATTAATTCAGAAGACAGGATTGAAAACCATGCATAGTACATTCAGAGTATAACAAAGACTGATTTCCACAGGTATGCCCTCAACACACACACACACACACACACACACACACACACACACACACACACACACACACACACACACACACACACACGTGCGCACATATGTACACATTGCACCAGGCTGTTTGATGGAGTATTTACCCAACACACCATACATTTACACGATGGGCATTATTGCACACCTTCATTCTGTCACACATCAGTGCTCCCATTTGCACACTTTCCTGTGAAAGACATGCACTCCTGTAATCCATCCCCCACCTGTCCACATAATATTAGATGTGCACTCTCCTTAAAATTTTATAACTTTGGCCGCGTAATATCTCATGCACAGAATGCCCAGGCTATGCATGCATTAGCACAGTCTAGTACATTTGAATGCATCATTACTACTCATTAGACTTGGAATGCCTTTATCTGATGCTCAGAGTGGCCATATAATAGCTTTCAATTGCTGCACCAACCCGACAATTTTTAGAGTTGTTCTCCAATAGACTTCAAGCAAATGGTCATTTACATTGCTAATGCATGTGCAACATGGTTAAGCTGCATTTATACATTTCTGAATCACTCCACCATATTTTTATTTCATTATCATACAGTACAGCTCATTATGCATTCATTAGCATATTCCTCTACTATGCCTTGTTTTCCAGCCTTAAAATGTTCTACAAATTTTCCTTCTTGTTCATCCGTGGCTGGGTGGTTCACTGTAGACATGAAATCCTTTAGGCTACTTTGTTTCAGAAATCAGTTACCACTGATGAAATTTCAGGCAAACCTTTTATTGTATACATTGTTTCAGCACTGATATCACCTTTGCTGTCAATGTGGACTTCACACAGATCAGTTTTGTCAACCAGAAATGTACAACTACTATAGTTAGGAATGATGAGTCCAAAAGGCGTCATGAGGTAAAAAAAATATATGTTACACTACAACAGACAGCCCTTCCCATTTATGCAAAAATTATTGATGGTGGTAATATTTGAATTAACATTCATTGCAGTTTATTATTACTTCTTCAATTTTTGCATTAGTGTCTATCCACTAAACAAACCTTTAGGTAAGAAGTCACACCTTACTGTCTGCATATGCACTTCCTGTGTCACATCTGACATTATAGAACATAGGTTGACTTGAGACCTACTCTGTAGCCACTCAGTAGGATGACCAGACACCAAGAAACATGTGCTTTGATAGCACAATAGTCAGGGCACAGTACATCATTTTCACAAAACTATCCATTGATTTGTACAGTCTGTAAACAACTCATTTAATAACACCTTTCTGAGTTCTTTGAAGTTCTAGGGTGTAAACAGCTTTGACGTGCATATAACCATCTATACACATGGAACAGTTGGTCTCTCAAAATAACTTTTACTATCTTTTTTTTTCCCTATCTTGGGCAACTGAGTAACAACTAGAAATAGAGATGAGGTCAAAGATATGGACCTTTGGACAAATCTTATTCAGCCAACATCAGGACTTTAAATCTAGTTCTGAATTAAAAAGGTAGATTTTTAGTTTAGTCTCAAGTGCTTGTTCACCGGGCAGGCACACATTCCAAGGTGTACTACTTATTCAGAGCCACACAATAACCAAAAATAATCAAACCTTTACCCTTGTCTCCAGGAAGGATTTCAATAGCAGATCAGATGGGTGAAAATGGTACACAAAGAAATTAACATACGTTCCATACAAAATGTAGAAATACAGAAAATGGATGATTCTAGAAAGAACTGAAGTTAGGAGAGCAGATGCTGAGCTCTGTGATTTTAGCAGTCACATTAATGAGTAAAATGACATGCACAGAAGTGAGTGGCACAGTCTTATAACCAGATGTCATTGTCTTGAAAGCATATGTTAAGTTTACATATCAAATACTGGGAGATGTAATATCCCACTGCAGATCTATGAAAGACATCAATGAAGCATCCATTATATTGACATCAGCAGGACTTGGACTACTCTTGAGATCACGGAGACAATCAACTAATCCTAACGGTTTACTACTATTTGTTCAAATGGCAAAACATTTGCTGTTCAAAACAACGAAAAGTAATGCTGAACACGAACAGTCAGAATGGCCATGATGTTGACCCAAATTATCGACACATTTCAGTCAACATTGTTACCGAAACCATTACTTGATAGCCGTGTAGGAGCGGATGTAAATTAGACTCCTATATGACATATCATGTTTTTGCAGGGGGCAAGCCCCCCTGCACCCCCCCCACTGCTAATAGATTCTAACTCCAAGATTGCACTACAGTGGGGATATGGATGAATTTCCAATCCCCACTGTACCGCGATCTCCCTGCAGATAGTTGAATACACTTATGCGAATGCACTACTGCATTCACATAAGTGTGTTCGACTATCCCATCCATTTGAGTTTTGTGCACGACATCCTGATTTTACTGTCGGTCGCACAAACAATAGTAAACCACTCCTAACACTGATGACTTGATAAAATATCTTAGAACCAACCATTAATAAAGTAAAATTGCAGTCATCACCAGAATCAGCACCTTTCAACATATACAGGAATTCATTTTCAGCTTTTTTCTGGAAATTTGAAGCTGAGGGGGACAACACGTATTTTTATATATACTTATTATTATTTTTATCCTTGCAGTCCATTTTATCCTGTACTTTGTATTATCACCTTAGCTGAGCTAGTTTTCAAATATACCCACTATCTCTGGGTGTGTAGACACAGCTGCATCCATCACAGTATTATTAATATTCTTTCTCACTCACTCACTCACTCACTCACTCACTCACTCACTCACTCACTCACTCACTCACTCACTCACTCACTCAGTCTACTCTGTCAATGCAGCATCCACCACAGTACTTCTGCCATTTTTCCCACTCAGTCACTTAGTGACTGCCCAGTAAATTTCTATATTTCCTTCCCATTGCATTACTGCACTCCCTTTCCTTCCAGTCTAGAAACTCACTTCTTACTTCCCCATCCTACCTATCAATTCCTTTGAATAGCCTTACTTCATTTAATTAATTTTTACCACTGACATCACTCCAACTCCTCCCCTTTTCTACCTTACTGTCTTATTCCTTATTTATGCCCAGTACTCCAAATTCCTAGCTTTGATTCTCAGCTCTGGTTACCTCATTTCTTATCCAACTCACTCACTACTGTTATCAGTCTTAACTCCAAACATCAATCTAACACTTGCAGATCTTTGTGCCTAACTTTCTAACTTCACTGACTCTCCATCTCATTACAACTAAGTACACTATTCACTAGCTTAACTATTCTTCTTCTATTGCTTGCTCTCCTCACAGACTACCAAACCGCTCTTTCACCCAAAATTTCCTCATCTACCACAAGTCTCCATTAAACTATTTTCTCTAAATTTTTTCACCAGAAATTGCAAGTTCAGAACTATTTAGCAGCTCACCTGCTCTTTACTTTAAATACAAAATGTTTCACCTCTCCTCACCACCACCCCAGAGCAAAGTAAAAAATAGAAATAATCATTATAAGACCACTTTATTCTCACCAACATACTTCAAGAATTAAACTATGTGGTGAAATGCACCCTAACCCAAGGTCTCCTTCCATTTCTGTCCCCCTGTCTCCCATATCCCCTGTGTTCACCTCTAATACCTCCAAACAATTAAACGTTACCTCCATAAATAGGCATTTTTAACAAAATCACTAAACTGCATCCCTGATTCTCTCTCTCTCTCTCTCTCATTATGTACAAGATAGCGTTGACCTTACCGATATATGGCTGAAACCTCACATAAAAGACTTAGAAAGTCTTCCCTTAGGGTACAGCATCATTACAGCTGATAGGCTAAACAAAAAAGCTGGAGAGGTAGCTATCCTGTACCATAACACATATGATGTATGTTGCCTTAAAAACCTCTGTCCAAATTCAGTAATGCAGAGCTATGTATCTCTTACATAAAATTAAATGGCCACAAAACACCTTTGTTTAATTGTTCTATATATCCCCATGGAAACAATATATCCACTCTTGAAGATATCCTTCACTGGATGTCACATAATATTATCAATGAAATGGTCACCCTAGGTGATGTCAATAGCAGCTGTTTTTTTTTTTTACCTCTAACTCCTCTTCATTTCAGTGTAAAAAAACTTCTAAAAATGCACTTTACTAACACCTGGCTCTGCACCTACAACTCCCCTGGATAACCTATTCCTCCTTTTCACTCTATTATCATTACTCTTACTCTACTAGCATGATCTACCACGTATGGAAGTTTCACTTTAACTGTACATAATCATTTGGATATAGCAACTAAATGTAAACAACCATTTTTTATGTAAATTACTGTTGCTCTATTTATTGAGTCTGAAATCACTATCTTGTATGTATTAGATTCTCACTTGGCTGTATTTGTTTCCCTATTGTATGTATTTGTTACTTTTGGAGCTTTTCTCCACAGGCCTCCACTGAAAAAGGACCTGTGTCCAGTCGGATTTTCCCAGTAAAGAAATGTAAAATAAAATAAATAAATGAATGAATAAAATAAACTATCCTTCTTCTAGTATCAACTTTCATGGCTTCAAACAGCTTATTACTTCAGCTACTTGCTATATCAAATCCTAAAACACTAGTCCCATTCCTGATTGGATTCTGATCTCAGATCCTTACAGCTACACTGCATCAGGATCCCTTCCTGAATCTCTTAGTGACTACAGTCCATCATATAAATTAATCACCATGCCAAACAACAAATATACAAAAATACTCAAAATGTCTCAGAGTTTAACTAGGAATCATTTTTAGCTGCTCTTAACTCATAACTGGACTATTCTAAAAGCCTTGCCACTTGATGAGGGAGTAGAAAGTTTACATTCAACATTTTTAAACACCTTAAACAGCCTTCATTGCTATGTAGAAAGAGATCAAAATCTAACTTTGTCTCCTGGCTTACTAATAAGAGTAGAATCTTATGCAAAACACAGGCAAGGCATGGAAAGAGTGGCAAAAACTTAAAACCTGACAAAATCTACAGCTCTTTAATGAACTTCATAACCTTACTAAAATCCAAGTCAGTCTTGATAAGAAACAATACTATTCTGGTTTACAAAACAACCATAATTATAACCCTAAAAAAATTTGGACCTCATTAAACAAATTTTACACCCAGGAACTAACAATTTCCTTAACCCTTGTTGCAGTAACCCCCATTAGAAACAGCCACCAGATCTAACTCATACTTCACTGACAGCATAGCTGCCCTCATCAATGAATTCCTGACTTCTCTGACTCATGTCTATTCAATACACTAATACCACACCATCACACTAAAAAATCACTGGCTACCTCCATCATAAAAACATTACTATCCAAACTTAAGTTCTGTTCACACTCTGCCAATAACTTTCCTTCAGAATACCTCAAAATTGCTGCTAACACCATCGCATATCCAGTTTCTATTTTTATAAACAGGCCAGTGTCGTAATCTTATATTTCCATCATCTTAAACAAAGTGACATATCATTCCTCTCCACAAAGGTGGCACTTCTACTGAGATATTTAATTTCAGACCCATTGCCATCTTATCCGCCCACTCAAAAATACTGGAAAAAGGTGTCCAGAAACAGCTACTCCATCATCTCTTAAAGGAACATTTACTAACCTATACTGAACATGGTTTTAGTCATGCCCATAGCACAACTGTTCTCCTAACTTTTACAGATAGCATAAATAAAGCCAGGGACAGAGGTAAACTCATATATTCCTTATTCCTAGACTTATTAAAAGTTTTGGCACTGTGGCTCTTAAAAAACATCCTACTATAACCATCCACAATGGGTATCTCACAACTTACTCTTCAGTGGTTTGTTAATTATTTGTCAGAAAGTTACCAGGAAGTAAAAAGAATTTATATATGTCTTCTACTCTTATCTACCATCAATACAGGGATACCACAAGGCTCTGTCTTTGGTCTTCTATTTAATATCCTTATACACAATCTTTATCCATCCATACAATAGGCATCCCTTGTGCAGTATGCAGATTATTACACTCTTGTCTGCCTCTCAGACAACCTAGAAGGCTGACAACAGATTGCACAATACACCTTTAACTCTACCGAAAACTGACTTTGTGACTACAAACTCATTCTTAATCCAAAGAAAAGCCAAACTTCTTTCATTTTCCACAAATCACTTACCCATGAGAATCATATCTTTAAAATTACATCCCTAAAAATTACGTCAATTGAAATAGCGCCCTGTACAAAACTAATGGTGGTTACAATAAATGGCAACCTCAGACATGACCTCCACAAATAGAGCCATATAAAAAACTCACAAAATGCTAAACATGCTATATACAGCCAAAAAATTCCTTACTGCATCCACCAGTCACTTTTGTTATTGCATATCTCCTCACCTCACTATTATATGATTCTCCCTTATTGACTAACATTCAAGTTATTCTAAAATCTAATTTAGAACAGTGTTACAACAAAGAAGCTAGATTTGCAGCTAATACAAGCCAGAAAACGTATCAATGTTCTGCACTAAAAACTCTAAATTGGCTAGAATTTTCCTACTTACTAAATTATACCCAGATTCTCTTAATGCACAAAATTATGTTTAATCCCACATCCTGCCCTGCTATCAGTGCAATTTTCCACCACTACCTCCCAAGGCATCTACTTTGATCTTCTGACTAAAGTGTAGTTGACATCTATAAGGTTTCCAAAATGTCTGGTCAAAGTCTGTATTTACATTGTGTAGCAAAAGTCTGAAATGCAATCCCTGCACCAGTCAGAGCAGTATGTAACATTCATTTATTTAAGCCACAATTACAGAATTCCTCCCAGACTCCTGGCTTTGTTTGTGCTGCTTTCCTGTGTATTAATTTAACTCCTTCTCATCTAATACCTATATAGACACCCTCTCTCCTTTTCCTTGTTATTTATCTTACCCTTATTTCCCCTACTCTTTACTTTTACTCATTATTTCTCCTGCCTCCCATAACTACCCCACTTACTACCTCTAACAAATACTTTTATCACGCCCCTCTCTTATTCTCCTCCTCCTTATCCACTATTCAAATGTTTCCATTCTGACATTTGCTTTACGAGTGAATATAAAGTCTCACAGTTATAACATGTCAATATGTTTCAGTGCTGCATGATATTGTATTTATCTTGCTTTAATGATAGTATATGAGTATTATTCTAGATGTTACATGTATTAAAATTTAGATTAATCTATGTATTTAAAATACATTGTAATATGATGTCAGTTTTCAAATATGTATATATATTTTCTGTTCTTTTATTTGTAGAGTTTTTCTCCCCAGGGTTCTGTTGAAAACAGATAAAATTGTCCAGTTGGACTTTCTCAGTAACTACATTTCAGTAATAAATAAATAAACAAATAAAATTTCAACTGCATCTGCTTTTAAATCATAGCTGGTTGTGAGTGTTTATTTATGTCACTCATAGCCACTCACTATTAAAAAAAATTAGCACTGAGCACGTATTATTTAATTGTTGTTATACATTTTCATGTTAGAAAACAATGAGAGGATGTGAAAAATAGATTAACAAGAAAAAATGCTATTACTGATAATATTTAGGGGTATAGAGGAATTACACTAGTGCTCAGCAGAAGTTGGCCGAATACATTTCATTTAAGCTGGGATGAAAGAAAGCACATACACAAAGAAATTCAAGCTTTACAAAAAGTGCCTATTAGAATAAATGGGTACATTAAAGGGCAGTGTAGTTTCAAGGTACTTCTGTAGGCTATGCAGGTGCAATTTATGACAGCATGTGTTCATGACCATTTACTGAATAAGCTGCAAATACTCTTATTTTATCATTAACTTGTAGGTGCAGCTTACCCAAGATGGAGGTCAGTAATGGGAAGTACACATTTTGGTGGTTGGGCTGACTGTGTGCATAAAATTGGATTAGTTTACAGTTTATCTTTTTCATGCAGGGGAACATCACAGGACTGTTCTAATGTAGTGCATTGTTTTGACCCAAGGTGCTCACTCAGGTCAATGCCCTGCAAGCATTTCCACTAACTAAGCTAACATACTGCAAATACTTAGGAAAACGGGAACATAGAAATAATATTAGGTAGGAGATCACAGGAACTAGAATGTACACCTTTAAGTAGACAAGCTTAAAACTTCTTGCCACCCTTATCACTTTCCACTAATCCCAAAGTGGGTATTAGAATAACAGATTTTTTTGTTCCATACTGACTGATTACTTTGTTTATTGGCCTTTCTTGTGTCTAATATACCATTGTAGTTATATGCCATCTATGTGATTTCTTCTTCTTCTTCTTCTTATTATTATTATTATTATTATTATTTATTATTTATTATTATTATATTTTCCACTTTTACTATATAAATACTGCTCAACCTACTGTGAAACTGAGAAATCAATGAAAGATCATGCAATAGTTAAGATTTCCCTGAGGTTATTAGACATATTTCAGAATGCTGCATTGCAAATTGCAAATCATGTGCAGTACTGTATACCTGAACAACAAAAGAGCAAAAGTGCGTCCCTCTACACTGCACTGACTGCTCAGTTGCTCTGACTCACCTAACACAGTAATTCAGTACCATGTAGGCTACTTATATCTTTAGCTTTTGTTTCTAGTTAAGTCATAGTAAATTTACATTTTTGTTTAGGGTTTGTGCCTAACCTTACACAATTTATTCTTCTGATGCAGCCTCACTTGTGTTCCTTCTAGACAATAACTAGCATACCTGAGCCAAATTATAACCAATTAGCAACTAATAGAGGATTCAGCCTTACTGCATTAGAACAGCAGAAGATACTGTGAACAACACAAAGCACACCATCAAGAAACTGAGGAGGAAGCCTTCAGTAAGTGACACATCTTTGATGTAAAATATAAAATACATGTCAAAAATAGACTTAAGCCACAATTATTCATAGATGGAGGTATTTAACAAAGAAGTCTTCTCTGAAAAAGTGAATATAGAAGGTATAAGTGCAACTCTGAAAAACCTCTAATGCATGACGGCACATTTGACAACAAGAATTATCTCACCAGAGTAGCTCCAAGGTTGATGAGCATCAGAAAGGGTCTCCTTAACTAGATAAATAACCATTTTAGTAGCTAAAGTTGGGATTCTTGAAGATCATTCACCTAGTAGAATAATTATATTTTCTTTAGCTTGTTTGAAGAAGCCAGAGGGGTGGATTATGTAGCACATACTCATCCTTTATAACTACTACTTGTATCTCTGTACTTTATAACACCTATCCCCTAGATATAACTTTCTACACCCACTACTAAAACACTACCCATTTTATTTTCTTTGCTTTGTCTGCTCATCCAGTCTCTGTTCACTACTCATTTACCTCCTTAATTTTAACCATAACTACTATCATTTCTCAACAGTTTTCAGTTGTGTAAACATACTCTTACAGTGTTATACAATTGTATAATTGTTGTTACTGGATATATTTGTATAAAATGTTATCACTGAAACTATTTAAACACTAATGTAAAAAAAAAAAAAATACTAATTACACATTCATGTGATTTTGCATAGCTTTTTTCCCTGGGTCCCCACTGAAAATGAGCAGTGGACTTTCTTGGTCAGCAAAAACAAATAAATAAATAATACAATTCAGTAAAATAATACACCAACAATATACCTAAAAGATATTGATTGAGATGTCTAGATCACTGGAGCAGGGCAAAAATGTACACAGAGATTGCAAGGTAACATATTTTTAGATAAACATAAATTGCATATTTAGATAGTGAGCAGTACCTTATAAATGCATATGAGCAAATGGGCCACATTCAGATGACTGAATGGAAACTGGCTAATAAGCAATTAATTAAAACATCTTTGCTGAATCTTTCAGTCACTGAAAATAGACTTGGTGTGTGTGCGTGGGAGGGGTAAATTTGACCACCCCTCATGTATGACCATGATTCCTATGAACAGCCTTACAACCATATATAAAAACTGCAAGATCACAATGCCCTGTGATAGGGTATGTTTATTTTAGCATTTCTTCAGTGACTGGAGGATTTTCTGTGGACAGTTCAGTGACTTCTGCCCCAAGATCACTCTCCCTTTTGTCATTTACTGGGCTCCTCATATAACTAGAAACAGTAAATGTAGAAAAAAGAAGGCAGGTCTGAATCCTACATGATCTTACTTACTGAGTTCAGAGACATAACACTTGGCCTCATTGATATCATCTCTGCTTTTGTTTGTTACCGTGCAAGCATTCTTTGACAGTATTTATGTACATGTTGCATTCTTTCATATATGAATGAGATAAATGTTAGATGCCTCTAGCACAGTGCATGACACTTTTACAGTAATTTTCTTTGTCTCATCTAGCATTTGCCAGAGGATGCCCTTCATACAAGTATAACTTATTCTGTCATGGAAATATTACAGGAAATAAGATATTACTATATAGTTTTCTTAACAGCCAGCAACTTTTTCAGACAGTCTTATTTTTTTATTGCCACCTTGACCTCTTAGATTACTATGTAAGATAATTTCCCAAACCAGGTTGATTATGGAAATATTACAGACCATACGTTGTTACTACGTATTTTCTTCCAGCTGATGAAATGTCATTAATGCTTCCCACACACTGCATGATATTCATGCTTAATCTGTTTTCCTTGTTTTCCATTCCCCTTTTCAGGATGTTCCTTCATTTTTTAACTCATTCATTTAAGGAAATATGACATTGTAATGGGAATACTGGTAAACTAGGGGAAAATAATGCTTTGACTGGTGAAATACCAGATATAAAGTATAGTGAGTGACTGACTGCAGGCACCTGTTAACATACACAGTGAATTTAGCACTCAGATATTACTGTGTGTACACTGCACTACACGTGAAAAGTGCTGTTAAACAATGGCTACCATAAGCCATTGTAAGGATGCTGTTTTAATATTTGTAAGAAGACTTCCTTCAGCTCCAGTAAGCATGAAGATGGATAAGACAGTTGCAGGTGTCCACAGGCAGGACTGATTTAAGCACTTGCTACTGCATACACTTTGTATTCTCTGATCTCTTCACTCATAATCACTTACCGTTTTGATCAGTAATCAGGCTCTCATGATTTCTCCAAACACTTTACTATTTTAAAAATACAGTAGAGATGATTTGATGTACTTTCTTTACATATGGAGCCTAATTATGAAAAAAAAAACTGTTTCCTCCTCTTGTGGTGGGTTCTCTGACTATTACTTATTAGCTCTGAATATTTACCGTAAGTGAACTTTATTATTTAAATACCTGTTTAGCTACCTAATGTAATATCTGTACAAAAGCTATAATAATAATAATAAATGCTGTTATCCTTTGAATAAGGTAAGGAACATAAGGAAATCAGAGGACCTTGTCTGTGAAGAGCAAATTCATGGAAAACCTCTAAGAAAAACACTGTTATGCTTTCTAGATGAAATTAGAGCTGACAGATCACATTCAACTTGATATTCGGTAGGCATGTCAAGCTAAACCAGCTTAATTAATTTTTACCAGCTCACCCAGGTATTAGAAAGCAGTGACTTTATGAATGTATTCTGTTTGGATTTTGCTAAATCTTTTGATTAGACACTGTACAGGAGGCTGGCAAGAAAGTGGACTAGGCTGGGAGGTGTACCTAAATCATGCCTGGGGGTTACATCAGCTACCACTCTTAGAGTCGGCCTATTCAGAGTGTAGAGGCTGCATGTCATTTTAAGGACAGTGAGCAAGATGTCTGTGATCTTCAATCATGCCAGGTTAGAGAAACTGGCATCAGATGATGAAGCCATGTTAAATTGGGATCTGCAGAAGCTAATCAATATGGAAGAAGCAAGTAATGGTCAGCACTAAAAAGTTCAGGGTAAATCCCCATTGGATGCAGAAACCAAAGAGCAACATAGTGATTAGGGATTGTGCAAGTAGTGGTAACAGAGAATTTAAAAAGCACTTAGGGTCATAATCAAACCAAACCTCAGTCATGTAGATCAGAAAAGAAGCAGGCAATGGAACAAAATCTCCATTATTTTTAGGAATAAAATAAAATGATTCCTTGGCAGTGAACATAAGTGTAAATGTTAAAACGTCTCTGCTCTCTTATACAACACCTTACATCTCTGGTTCCATGCTATCCAGCTTATACTTTAGTTTTTTTAGTCTTTTCAGGCTTGCTAGTTGTTGCTGAAGCACCTACCAAGGGGAGAAAATGATGAGAGAAGAAAAGGAGCCACTTTTGTGATTTTAAGTATTTTCTTCTGATTTCTTGTTAAGTTTTACTGCTTTGCTGCCTACTTTTTGGCATTTTCTGGCTTGCTAAAGTTTATATCTGTAACAGTAACAGTACTTGGAACACATCTAGAGCCTGTTTACTGAATTTCCTGTGTTGCACTTAATTTAAAATTGTTTTTTTCTCAAAACTGCATTTTACCTGATTTTGGCCTAGTACTCAAGTGTGGGGTCATTTATTGCACTGTTGTGATTATTTTGCTGCTTGTGTATCTCTGCTACCTTTAAACTACAACAAAAAGAAAAAAAAAATCTTGCTTTTTTCCCACTTTCTGAAAGTTAAGAAAGTTCAGTTACAGATTTACTGTTCTGAACTGTTTGGAAGTTTCTAGAAGGCCAGTACTTACTTGGGCTAAAGGGAAGTCTCTGTGTTCACCAGTGGGAGTGGTTAACACTGAACAGCCTGCCTGTCCCTGGAGGAGTGGTTACTACCTAGAAGCTGTAGTTTTATTGGCCATTTAGGGTCAATTCTAAACTCCTTGATCTCTCTCTCTTAAAACCCTACAACTCTCTTTTTGCGCGGTTTTGCGTACTGAGCAGTGTCGGGCAGCGCCGCCTAAACAGGTTTAAACTATTCCAGGCTCCACAAAGTCTGCTCTTCACTTTTTCCCTTAGAACTGTTCAAACTCTCAAAGTAATCACTCTATTCTCTTTCTAAAGCCCTGCACTTGCTCAGCTCTTATAAGGAAACACTAACTAACTAAAGCACTACACCCTCCTTGACTTCTCATAAGTATTAGGCTCCCGATTGGTCCTTCCTGATCAAGTGAAAAATCAGTTCCCTTCCCTAATCTGATCAGTAAAAAAAAACAGTTCCCTATACTAATTTATGTCCAAGGGTCAGTTTCAAGGTTACTCTCCAGTCCAGCTGGTGAATCTGGGAATTTTGAGGCAATGTTACAATTGCCTTATGTACACAGACAACCCTCTCCTCCTTCCAACAAACTCTAATACATGTGAGAGATGCAGTTACACAGCCAAACTGGAGGCAGAGCTCTCTCAACCCAAGACTGGCACAGTCAGTCAGGAGGAAAAGTTAACCACCCACACCACAAATCCAGTCTCACATAGACCTATTGCATCTGCATACCCAACACATAAACACACAAAAACATACTCAGAGGCTATAAATAAAAATCTGCCTAAACAGCAAAGACCTCCTAAGCAGATATCCAAGCAACAGCCACCCCTCAACAATACCCACGAATCACATCTCTCACAAAATCAGTGTGCCTCACAGTCACAGCCCTTAAGGCCAAACAACACACCAAATACACTTGTTATAGGGGACTCTATTGTCTGGCACACTGACGTCCCGCTCACCAGACTGAACAAGGAGAAGGTCACTGTAACTGCCTGTCGGGTGCCAGGATCCGCCACATAATGCAAGCACTCAGGTCACTCCAAAGCAAGTACAAGTATGACTCCGTCATTGTCCATGCTGGTGTGAATGACCTGAGATGTACCTCCCTGGACTACATGAAAAGAGACATAGAGGAGCTCTCTGACCATGTAGCCCAGGCTGGTATGACCCTGACCTTGAGTAGCATCTTTCCCTCACCAAGAATGATGCCACAGTATAAAGACAAAATGATCAGTTTCAACAATTGGCTAAAGTATTGGTGTCATTCAAAGGGGATCCAGTGTCTGTCAGCCTGGGATGACATGCTTGACAAGCCATGTTGATTTGCTAGGGATGGCTTGCACCTGTCACCCTTAGGTTTTTATATACTGGCCAAGGCTCTTGCCACCCCCATAGTGCCTTTTTTAGGCAAGGCTCAAAGGACAAACCCACCTCCATAGACAACCCAAGGATAAAAAATCTAAAGGTAATAATACTTAATGCCAGAAGTCTAAACCTCAAGATGCACGCACTCGAGGCTCTCCTCAGTATGGAGAAAATCGATGTCTGTGCAGTAACAGAAACCTGGTTCAAGGCTCCTGAGAGCACCCCAGCACTACCAGGTTATAACTCATACCATGCGTTTCGGCCCCAAAACTCGGACCGAAGCACAAAAGGAGGGGGAGTATCTATATTCATCAAAGATACCTACACCTCCAGGTTAGTGGCACTGCACGAAGCATCGGAAACCATCCATGTGCAACTAACAGTGGGCAAAACTGCCTTTCAGTTTGTAGCCTGCTACAGAACACCCTCCCTATTACAGGGACCCCACTTGGCATTTCTGAGAACACTGGAGAATATGAAGATTTCCCCAAACAATATGTTATTGGGTGACTTCAGCTACCCAAACATTGACTGGGAAAACTACTCAAGCCCAAACACCCTCGCCCAATGGTTCCTTGAATTTATAAACTCTAACGCAATGGAACAACTGGTCACCATTCCCACAAGAGGGAACAACACATTGGACCTGGTCATCACCAACATGGCGACTCTATGTTCCACACCAGAGGTAAACCCCTCAATGGTAAGATCAGACCATAAACAAATTTTCCTGGACATCCATATCCCATCCCCACCCCAGCCAAGGAAATCACCATAAAGAATTTCTCAAAAGCCAACTTTGCACTTCTCAAGACTGAGATGGAATCCTTCAAAGCCCTTGGGCCAGAGGATAATACAGCCCAATCCGCAGAATCCTTTACAAATGCATTCTATGAGCACCTGCAGGAATGCATAGATCGTGCTAGCCCAAATAAAACAAAGACTCACTCCTCCAAAAACAGGAGACCGGTCTGGTGGACCCCGGCCATAAATAAGCTATACAACAGAAGGAGGAAGCTACTACATGACAGAGCAAAATCCCAAAAAGGGAAGGCATCTCTGATCAGTATTAGCAAGAAACTTCGATCCCTCATAAAATCATCAAAGGCCAGCTTCGAAAGAAAAATTGCCCTAGACACTAAAGATAATCACAAGGCCTTCTTTAGTTATGTCAGGAACATGGGCGGAAACTCCCAGATATGCTCTGAATTGTTGCATAACGGTACAAAATATACCAAACCTACAGACATAGCCAACATCCTGGCAGACAGATTCAGCGCAAACTTCTCCCCCCCTTCCCCCCAAAAGGAGCAAATGCCTATCCCAACTGAATGTAACCTCCCTGACATTACAGATGCACAGGTGAGAGCTGCCCTCTCCAAAGCAAAAAACACAGCATCTATGGGACCGGACGGTGTCCCAGGCTGTGTCTTACATCAGCTCCAAGAAGAACTGAACCCTCACATTAAGTCACTGTTCAAACGTAGCCTTACTACAGGATATGTACCCAAAGAATGGCGTACTGCTACAGTAGTCCCACTCCACAAAGGTGGTTCCACAACGGACCCCGGAAACTATCGTCTCATAAGCCTGGTCTGTAAAGCTATGGAGCGTATTATCATGGAACTCTTAAACAAAGACATTGGGAGCCTCCAGACACTGGACCCTACCCAATTCGGCTTTGTTAAGGGCAGATCTTGCCTCTTAAACCTAGTTGATTTCTTTGAAACAGTTACCAAAGCCATAGATGAGGCAAGGTAGCCCACACAGCTTACCTGGACCTCGCAAAAGCCTTCGACACAATACCCCACTCGGGCATCATAAATAAGCTTACCAGCTTAAATATCAACCCCTATATCACAAGATGGGTTGCAAACTGGCTCAGAGATAGAACCCACATGGTCAGAATCGCAGGTGCCATGTCCGAATCCAAACCAGTTACAAGTGGCATCCCACAGGGCTCAGTTCTGGGACCTCTCTTGTTCGGTATATACTTCTCTGAGGTTCAGGCTAACACGGGGGGATTATGGCTGACAAAGTCCACAGATGACTGCAAACTGCCATAATCGAATCTCTGGCTGACACAAGCATCCTCCAAAAGGGTCTCACAGAGATGGATGCTTGGTGCCAGAGCCACGGCCTCAAGCTAAATGCTAAAAAGTGCATAGTTATCACCTTTGGAAAAAACAAGGTGCCCACAAATTACCACATAGGTGGTAATCCATTAAGTACAGAAGAAGTAATTAGAGATTTGGGGACCAACGTAGATAGTAATCTCTCCTTTGATAATCACGTTGCCAAAGTGGTTAGAAAGACCTTCTATATAGCCCACCTTATTACGAAAGGGTTCGCATCTAGATCAAGAAAGGTCATTGTGCCCCTCTACTCGTCACTCATCAGGCCCATAATTGAATACAATGCCCCTTTTGGGATGTACCTTACCCGACACCTGCAGCAACTGGAGGGACCCCAAAAGTACCTCACCAAGAGGATCATGGGCTACAAACAGATGTCCTATGCAGCTCGACTAAAGAAACTCCAGCTCTACTCAGTTGCTTACCGCCTACTCAGAGGCGATCTATGCCTGACGTACAAAGCCATGTCAAACCCAAAATTAATGGACATGCTCCACCTCAAAAAGTCCAAGTCCCTTAGAGCTACACGCTCCAGGGACCTAAACCTCAGCACAAAAATAAATAGGACATGCTGGAGGGACAGATTCATTTCCCAGAGGCTCCCCTCACTCTGGAATAGAATCCCAATTCATGTTAGACATAGCCCCTCGCTCACCCTTTTCAAGCGAAATCTTGACGCGTGGATGGGAAATCGCAAATTCACCCCTGGGATCTCTTCTGTGTCCCTGCCAGACAGAGGCACAGTAAACTAATCTTAAAAGGGTACCTTCTGTGACCTACTTTACAGAGACACAGTAGGCTAATCTAATAGGGAGGCGGAAGCCAAATACATTCTGGCTAGGCTTATAAATGCCTTAGGGCAGATAGCCTAGTATCTACCTATGAACCTATGAACCTATAAACCAGTGGTGCACAACCTTTTTGTGGAGAGGGCCACTACACGAATTCTTAATGCATCTGTGGGCCACCTCAAAACATAGTAAGTCATTGCGATTTAACAATAGGTACCGGTGACTGTCATTTTTACTTAAGACAGCAGTCATGAAATTGCCTGTTTTCTACATCAACTTTGCATTTAACTTTATTCTGGCTTGCAGCCATGACTTATTACAAACTCTTGCAGAAAGTTACTACTGTTTACAGACCACAAGTTATAAACAACACAGAATAGTTACTGCTGCAGATAAAATTAGAGGTGTGTGCAACTGCAGTCAATGAGGTAAGTAAGCACGTGCTGGAAAATTTGTGTGACTGGAGTAAGGCATAGCATTTTTTCACTTTTTAAACACTTTTAGTTACTCTCTGGGGGCCGGATGATGTTACATTGAGGGACAAATTTGGCCCCGGGGCTGGACGTTGGGCACCACTGCTTTAAACTCTGTTGAATTACATCTCTTTTCTGCCTACCTAATATAACTGCACTTCCACAACATACATTAATACCTTTTTTTCATAAACCATGTTTTTAACTTTTTCTTCTGTACAGTCTAGACTATCTTAATCATTTCTCTCTTGCTTCTGAAGGTCAACCTAATTTGTGTATAAAATGTATGTATTATTTTTTTCAACTACTAACTGTGCCTTAGCTGTGCATAATTCAAAGGCTTGTTTCAATTTGAGTATTCTTCTGTATTTTAAAAGTTTATATGTTGCTGCATTTTTCTGTATATGCATTTTTTTCTATACCTTTAATGCTTTCTTATTCTGCTATGTTTTACTGCTTAATAGAATACCGGTATCTCATATGTCTTTTATCTTCTTCTCCAGAGCCCAGTCCACTCACCTAGTTAATAAATAAATAAATAAATAAATAAAGCATCAAGTAGGATGTAGTAAGGGTGTTGTGTGAATCAAGTGGACTTAAGGGGCTCTGAAGTTACCCATTCCTGTTCTGGTAAAGCCACATCTTTTGTACTGGCTTCATTTCTAGAGGACATACAGGGAAATGGAAATTAGGACCATGGAAAGGTCCAAATCAAGGCTACAGAAATGTTCAGTGGACAGAAGCATCTGTTATATGAGATAAGCTTGTGGAATTTAACTGGATTCATTAGTTAATAGCAGGGAGAGGCTGATGGATGAATTTACAAAGAAAGAAAATAGATAGGTGACAGGGCACAGACAATACACCATGGGCATGAGGCTCTAATTAGATATGAAGAGCTTCTGTTTCTCAGAAATAGTGTTAGAAATATGGAATGATCTGCCTAATGAGATGGTAGAAACCAAGGCTACACCTGACCTCAAACAGCATAAAGTGGTTGGTTCAAGATAAAGAGATGGAGACACACAGTGACATTAGGACAAGCTGCCCCTTCATACAGATCAGACTGTCATGTAATCATTTTGAATTCATATGTTGATATACAAGACTGAGCCAACACTGCCTTATATTGGTTTTGATTTCTAATACAAAGGCTGTGTTTTGGATTGTTTCACTTATCTAGGTAAACCACTAAATAAATACAAAAACAAAAGTGTCTAAAAGCTGATTCAAATACAATGAATTTGATGGCAATGCAGTGGCTGCAATGAAGATTTTGCTTCATACACACTCAATCTTATGAACAGTTGGAAAACAAAATTCTGAGGACTGAAATTAGTAAATGTATTGTGAGTTTTTAAGGTACAAAAGTTACAGAACTTACCTCAAATATGCCTTAACTCAGTAAAGTGATGGAGACTGAAAGCTATTGTGAGACTTTTTCCCACAATGCAGTTTAACCAGAATACAGAGTCAAGCAAATAGTGGAATTTTCTATTAATGGCTGCTAACTTTAGTTGCTGCCATCTGACAGGCATGGCTGACCTCTGAGAAATCATTCTGGTGCAATGAGGTGGTCAACATACTTGCAGAGAGCAGATGGGGGGAATAATGTAGCAATGGCAGCTTACTGAATACCATATAAATGTAAATACAGTTTGATTTGATGCTGGATACCAGTTTTTTTTTTTTTTTTACTATCTTGTTACTGGATTAAGATATGTAATATGTAAATAAATGTGTTTTGTTACCAATGCAAATAACTATTTGCAATTTAAAACAGGAAAATGTTTAAGCATTCTACAGTACAAGTAATTGAAATTTTATTCTTTAGTCTAGTAGGAACAGACAAAATTAAGCAGTTTTTACCTGTTCCTCCTTATATGTTAATCTTGAGTTCGTAAGGCACTCACTGGCTTATTCCAGTCTTATGCAGGTTACACTATGTGTTTCACTAATCAAATTTTGCCTGTCTTTACACTGCATACATTACATCCATTTGTTTATTTATTTATTTATTTATTTTACATTTTATTTTATTTTACATTTGTTGACCGGGCTAGTCTAGCTGGACGTATATCCATTTACAGTAGAGGCCCGGGGAGAAAAGCTCCAGTACAGGTAAAATTACAGTAATGTATAAGAATAAAAGCAAAAAATTATAACAATAATAAAAAGATTTTTTCTACATAGATTATATATTTCTCACAGGATTTACACTGTGTTCTCACATCCTCCATGTCTAATAACTCATCCAGTTATCTTAAATTATCCTGGAATGTAGATTTACTGTTGGAGTTCCACCTATGCATGATTTTTTTTTCCTCCTAGCTGCTATCAAAATCAGAGTTAACAACATTGGGTACTTAAGGATCTCTGTTACCCAATCATAACTTAGCAAAAAGAGTTTTGATCTATGTAGCAAATAGTTAATTGATTATTGTCACCAAAGTCTATTTAAAAGACCCTAGTCTAGAACATTCTCAGATGACAGGTCCCCAATCTCCTTATGAACATCTCAAACACTGTCGTTACCTTTCTAGAAAAGTTTCTCCATCTGTTTGGTGTGTAATATTATGTGTAGAAACATTTCTATGCAAAAATGTCAAGCTTCTTGATCCAATTTCAGCTCTTTGAGGAAGAACATCTCTTCCTGCTATTTCCATTCTATATTTAATTAGTTCCTTTCCCCAGACTTTGTTCTGTTTTTCATATGTAACCCTTTATGTTTCCTGATAGAGTTCATAACCTCTGTATTGTAATATTTTCACACTGGCTAAATTTGTCCTGGGCTCATTCATAAATTAAACTTGGGTTGATGTCTGAACTATTCTTTTTCTTCTCATTCTTATTTGGGTTATCACTGCCTGCAGGCCTAGAAACTTCATCTTATAATTTAATCAGAAATCATACATTACCATTGTTTCTTTCCCTTTAATTAATCTTCCATTTTAACTGTTTGCAAAATATTTTCTTGGTTTCTTTTCTTTCAAACAACTACTATATTATTGTTTATCACATTACATGGGGTTATTCCTATTGGAATGATCTCATGCTGACATTCTTTTATCTCTTATCCAATAAGATTTACTTTGCTAGGCCAGTCATTATTCCCAAATGAATGTTGTTATTGTCCCTCTTATGCCTTTTAATATCTATAAAGTAAATCTGTCGCATTGACAGGGTAGCTGTATTTTTGTCAAATTTAGTTCTTTGCAGCAGGATTGATAATCCTCATATTAGATTAAATATGGCCATCCTTGGGATGCTCCTAAGCAACCTTTATATACTGGTTCTTCCAGTTAAATTCCTGGACATTTCTTCCTTGTAACCATACAATATCCTTTCTTTTGAGGACTTAATGTTCACTTAGACATATGATTAAGAGGATCAAAACTGTAGCTGCTTGCATTTTGTGATTCAGATCCATCATTACTTTCCATTTGGCAAGTTTATAAAGATTTTTTTTCTATTTATTTTTTCCTGTGATCATTTCACAGATTGTAATTCAGAGTTGGTTAACTTAACCCAGAAGAATTTTGTACTTGTATGCTTCTAAAGAGAGGGATACGTTTGCAACAAGTGTGACTGTGAAACTAATTAAGGGTCTGCGCCTTTGTTTTGCTCTTGTTTAACCTATATCCAGAATAAACTTGAATTTATTTATGCTTTTGAAACAATAGGGGGCATCTTGGTCAGGATCTTCTCAGGTGAAACAGAACATCATCTGGTAATAATGCTAATTTAATATGGATACTTTCCCAGTTATAACCCTGTATTGGGGAAGCCCTGGTCAATGAGTCTAACAGTTCTAAATAGAATCTAAAAAGAAGTTACAAAATAGGGCACCACCACCATTGGGTCTTTTTCAAAAGATGGAAAAATCTGTTAATTGATACCAAATTTAATTTTTATTGTAGAGTTTTACATATTTCAAATATTGGGTTATAGAATATGTCAGTAAATCAAAATGTCTTCATTATTCCCTTCAATAAACTCAAAGTGACCATGTGGGAATGCCTTCTCCATATTAAAGTTTGCTATTAATAATGTGCTTATATTTTCCCTTATATCTTCTGGTATCATTGTTGTTTTGGTTACATTATTAACAGCTTGTCATCCAATACTGAAGCCATACTGATTAAATCCTATCAAAACAGTTTTACTAACCTTGAGGCTGATATTCCCAGGAAAACTTTGTAATCATGGATCAGTACAGCACTGGAAACTGCAGACTGATTAATCTGATTCGTCTTATTTGCAAAGCCATGGAAATAATTATCATGGGAATTATCAGAAAGGACATAGGAGACTTCCAGCCACTGAATCCGTCCCAGTTTGGCTTTGTCAAAGGAACCTGGTGGACGTTTTTGAAAAGGTTGCTAAGGCAACAGATGAGGGGAATGTGGTACATTCTGCCTACATAGATCTGACTAAAACACTTGACACAATACCCCACTTGGGCATTATCAACAAACATATGGAACTAGGCCACCTCCACAAAGAGGCCGGACACCGGTGGTGTCCCTCAGGACTCTGTGTTTTGCCCGCTCCTCATAGACATCAACTTGTAGAAGATCAAAGTCAATAAATTATGTAACTACTCAAAAAAGACTCAAGGCAAGGTTCATCAAAGGTACATCCACAGTTTATCCATGAAAAATCAATGAAGAATCCAGACAGGTTAATACAGTCAAGGTAAGCGCTTTCGTCCAAACCAAAGAACTTCATCAGACAGTTACAAACCATGAAAAGCCAGTATAAGTAATTCAAACAAAAATGACATCACTTCCCCTTGTAACCATTTAAAGACATATTCTCCCCATTAACACTTCATATACATTAGTTATAGCATAAAAAATTAAGTTCACAACCTATTATACATATTTTAAAAATACAAATTATATATGCTAAACACAAAAATTATACTTAACAGGTTTATAAGTTTTAAGTTATCGTTCTAAAGCTTTTAAACATAAAATACATTTCAAAGAACACTGGTCATTAAGGCCAGGACTAGCAAAAGCATTAACTTTGAGCTAAAGCTCCCGCTCCTCTAAACAGAGGGGCCAAGGACCTCCTCTGATATTCTTGCTAACATTATAAATTATTAGATAGTTGAAATAATGCCCAGGGTTCTCAGAGACATGTTTGCCAAAGCATTCATGTTATTGGCTTTCCCAATATTATACTGGAGTTCATATACTCTCAATTTAAAGTGTCTCTCTGTTTTCCCAATATAGAACCCTGGGCAGCATTGGCATAAGGCAATGTACACAATACTACAACTTTCACAACTGTATTTACCTCTAACCTGGTATGTTACATTATTAAGAGTAAACGAACTAGCAACCATTATAAATTTACAGAAATTGCATCTGCCACATTTTGTCATTCCCACTTTTAATGGGTACACCCTAGTGTTATTTTCAAACATATTCTTTAGGTCATTCCCTGTTCTAAAGATCAACCCAGGGCTAGCACAATTTTTTTGTTGGATGAAAGGGTCATCCAACAAGATGCTCCGTTTTTTTAATAGGATGTCTCGTACAGACCCAGCACTCATAGAGAAAGTGCTAATAAATTTAAAAGTGTGATTATTACCAACCTCATCTACCATGCATCTATTCAGTTCCCCAACCATAACATCAACCTGACCATTAAATGCCAACCCATTCCAGGGTGATTCCATTGTTTCTTCCATGGTTTTATTCAGTAAGGGCTTGAACCAACCACTAACTCATTTTTCATAGACTTCATTTATAATGACATCTATTAGTGCTAAGGGGTAGCATCTCTTCAAAAACATATTTTTTAAGAGTCTCACATTTAGACATGAATTCAGAGTCTAGTGTGGTCATCCTAGCAGCCCGTACGAGTTGATCTTTTATTATCGCTTTTTTCTGGTGAAATGGGTGGGAGCTATTGAAGTGCAATAGTGCACTGGAGTATGTGGGTTTTCTGAAGATCTTAGCTGTATAGCTCTCATTTATAAGATCCTTTGATAATTCAAAATCTAATTAGGAGATAGTGTCAACCCTAAATTCAAATGTAAATTTAAGGAATGATGTAAATCCAGAAATGGTACTTACAAAGTTTTCCGCATCACCTAAATCACCCCGAAAAATTATGAATATGTCATCCAAAAATGTAGTGTACCAGAAAACTTTTTCTGTATATAAGGGATTCTTAAATAAGAATTCCCCCTCCCAATACGCCATTATGCAATTAGCAAAGCTACCCCCAAAGGGAGAGCCCATAGCGACACCAGTTCGTTGCAGAAAATATTCACCATTAAAAATCAGCATGTTATTATGTAGAACAATTAACAACAAATATTCTATAAGATCCACTTCAGATGATAGGGCCCCTTTTAGGGAAAGAAACTCTCTGACCCAACTGATGCCAAGGTCATGGGGGATCACTGTATAAAGATCCTTGACATCAATGGTTAGGAAGTTGTAATTGCCCTCTAAATTTAAGCTGTTTAAGGATTTTAAGAAAACCCATGAATCCATACAAATTTGGGATTCACTACCCAGGAGTTTCTTAAATTTCTGATCTACAAGCTTAGCACATCCATACGTTATACAATTCCTACCATCCACTATAGGTCGGAATGGAGGGTTTTGCAAGTCTTTGTGGATCTTGATAAGTCCAAATATTACTTGTGTAAGGGGGGTCAAGTTGTTAAGATAATTCAAGGTTCCCATGTCAATACGATTATCTATAAATAGGTCATTGATTAAAGACCTAATTCTTTGACAGGCACCACTGAATTCATTTAAGGAAATTTTTAAATAGGTGTCAGCATGTAACATCTCAAACATTTTATTCCTATAATCAAACTCATTCATAAAAATAAGACCCCCACCTTTGTCAGGTTTTAGAATTTGAATATTTTGTGTTTTCAATAAATCTAAAACATTCCTTTCACTATCAGATATGTCACTACATATGTTCTTGAAGGTCGTTTACATAGTAAACTTCTGATGTCTAACTCACAAAGTTTCTCAAACAATAGTACTGTGGTGTTCAAGGGTGGATTATATACACTAGAGACATGTAATTCCTCATTAATATATGTGTTCTGACCTAAAAGAAATGTAAGATTTAACTTATACTGGCTTTTCATGGTTTGTAACTGTCTGATGAAGTTCTTTCATTTGGTTTGGATGAAAGTGCTTACCTTGATTGTATTAACCTGTCTGGATTCTTCGTTGATTTTTTGTGGATAAACTGTGGATGTACCTTTGATGAACCTTGCCTTGAGTCTTTTTTGAGGTCAAAGTCAGTGTCAAAGGCCTCTGATTGGCCAAGTTCACATCTGATTGCAAAAAGGGAGTAGTCATTGAATCCTCCAGTAGAAGAACACCTTTCAGGGAGGTCTAACACAGACAAATGCTTGGTGCCAAAGCCATGATTTAAAACTCAGTACCAAGAAATGTATTGTAGTACTTTTGGGGAAGTCAGTCACCCCTGGTAACTATGTCATCAATAAAACACCCCTAAAAGTTGATTTACTAATTAGGGATCTGGGACATCATGTAGACAGTAACCTAGCAGTTGACCAACATGTGTACAAGGTAGCAAGAAAATCCTTCTATGTTGCTAAGCTTATAAGCCAGGGAATGGCATCTAGATTCAGAGACATCATTGTACCACTGTAGTCGGCTCTCATCAGAGCCATCATGCTGTATAATGCCGCCTTTGGTATGTACCTGATCAGACACATGCAGCAACTGGAACTTCCACAAGGGTTCCTTACAAAAAGAATACAGGTAGTAAACACAATGTCCTACACTGATCATTTCAAAGTCCTGTCTCTTTACTCGGTATTATACAGACTACTGACAGGTGATCTTTGCCTGGCATGCAAGGCATCCCTGGACCCAGTTTTGATGAATGTTTTGCACATCTGCAAAACAACCAGCATTAAAACTGTTAGATCAAAAGACCTAAATTTTGCTTGCAATATAAATAGGATATGTTGGAGAGACAGATATGTTTTCCAGGGAATTCCCATTCTCTGAAACAGGATCTCCATTCATATGAAGCAGAGTTCCTCCCTAACCCAATTTAAGAGCAACTTGGAGCAATGGATGACTAATCAGAAATTTTCCCCTGGTCTGTCATCTATGTCTCTGATGGATAGAGGCAGTTAGTAAATCGCCCCTATATAATTCAAATTTTTGCATCACATTTGGGTGTCATGGCCATATAAGGGCCCCAGTAGTAATTATCCTAGTATACACCTATGAACCTATGAACCTATGAAACACACAGCTGATCAAATATCCCTGGGCTCCCGTGCCACTATCAATGGGGAATTAACCCCCTGCTTTATGCCCAGAATACTAGCCGACTGTCTTAATATCCATCTAAAGTTGTACAAAAAATACTGGGTCAGCTCCATGCCACTGACTCCCCCAAATTCTAATGCAAACTAATTGCCACCTGGAAAAGTCATAAGAGAATATCATATTCCCCAAATTACTCCTCGCTACACTGACAGAGGAAGAAAACAACCCTATCCTCATCTTCCAGCCACAAAGCATAACCTGAAACAAGTCAATATGTTCTTTCATGTAATGCCTTTTGCAATGCAGTAGTCAGCAACTTCATAAAGGACTCCAATTCACAAGAGGCTGAACTAATGTCCCACCCAGACACCAACAATGTCCCATGACTATCCAAGTCACCTAGATTGACCTCAGTAAACCAGGAGACACAAACACTGTGTATTGCAACACAGCAAGTTCATGCCCAAAAGAAGCAACTATCACCATATTGCCCTCCTTACCTCCCTACCCACAGCTCCTTACAATCATAGAACTTCCACAAAGAAAGCTGTACAACCCTCATAATTTCACAAACTGCCCCACTAAACAACAACAAGCAATAAGTGCACCTAACTTACTGGCATATAGCACCCTTATACTAACTGACCATGATATCATTTCACTTACAGCCCCACCATTTTTGTAATCCCACCTTACTCCCAAGAGAAACAAATATCATATCAACCAATAAGAGCCAATAAGTAAACACATAAATCTGTCTGTAATGTTGAAACAAGGTAGAGCACTGATACACACTGAACTTTCACAAAACCAGCCCATAAGCATTGCTTGGATTAGTAACTTGCTCTGAGGCATATTGTTAAGCTAATAGGAGCTGAAAGGATCAAACCCTGGACAACATAATATGGCTTGGTAAGACTGCCATGGTTTTAGTTTTCTACGTTACAACACCAGGTTGGAAACTCATTCTTACACAACCTCTCACCTGCCCTTCTAAGTAGAGTGAACAAAAAGACCTTCAGCTATCATTAATGTCAGCCAAATGCCATAGAAGTGTGCAAAATGCACAAGGCTTCCAGAATCCTGAAGTTAACAGAAGGCTGTAAACCACCCAGAGGTATAAGATGCAAAGAGGAGGACCACACTTCTCAATCTAATGCATTAGTTCTCTTTTTGTCTTTTGCTAACATTAACATGTTGATATCAGCATATTAAAAGACTATTACTTATTTCATAACCATACTTGTTATCTACAAACCAGCTATGAGAGGACACCCAGCAATCAGCACAACCTGGGCAAATCTAATGAGACAACTAGCCCCTTGTCACTAAACTCACAACCGAAACATTACAGGCCCATGCTAATCTTTCCCAACATGACAAAAGTCAGTTTGCCACTAACCATAAGCAATCATATCTCCATGCCATATGGCTGAAAGCTAAGTAAGCCCTGCCCCTTCAAAGCACATGAACCAATTATAACTAACCAGTGCAACAACCCAAGTGTAATCAACTGAAGTCTCACTAATAAGTCATGAGAACCAGGCCCTAAGGAAAAAAACAATGGAAATCTAACTGTCACAAAGTTGCAACCATCCAGAGGCTGACCCAAATTAAAACCTGTGACCAAAAACCTGCAAACACACATCTGCAGTACCTGTTTAAAGACCAGAGAAAAAGTGTGTATATGAGGGGTGTGGATATATATATGGAGGGGTTGAAACCTACTTCCATTCACTAATCAAGAGAATTACAATCATAGCACAACAGATTCTGTTTTACTGATCTTGTTACTTTACCAGCTTTTTGCCTTTATTTTACTTTGCTTTTTTTAATAAATCATATGACATTGTGAAGATTAAACTCAAAATGATGATACTAAAATGATTAAAGTACTCCCAACAAGGGCATCAAACAAAGAAATTGCATCCCGAACAAATAAGAGTTGTGAGCAACTCACAAAATCCTACACCACTCAAACTTCCCAACATCCTTAAAAAAATGATAATCTGGAAACCAATAAAACCAAAGACTACCCAACACTCCCCTAGCAAAACGGATGGTACTAAATCTCAGCTGCTCAGCCAGACCATCCCTAAATGGTTCTCAGAATTCAAACTACGCCACTTAGACTATATTATAAAAAAAAGGACTAGCCATACATATATGGGTGCACTATATATAATCAAAAACATCTAGTGTCGACTTTGAAAACATCATTCTCATAACGTCGAAAACACTAATGTTGACATAGCAGTACACATGTGCTCATTGCATGCAAAATCTTATTCTCAAAAAACACAATAAAACATTGTTTCTTCCCCAACAGATTCTGCTAATTATATATAGTAACTCTGAGATCTCACAAAACCAGGGTAAGGTTAAATTCCCCAACCCTAGAAATTGTGCAGTTTCACACATACTAGTTGACCAAATGCAACTGGCTAAACAGCTGTTGGCCACACATACATTCAACAAAATGAAGACCACCTATATATATATATATATATATATATATATATATATATATATATATATATATATTTATAGATAGATAGATATGTGTGTGTGTGTGTGTGTGTGTGTGTGTGTGTGTGTGTGTGTGTGTGTGTGTGTGTGTGTCTATGTGTTTTTGCAAATGTGTTTGAGTTAGGGTTAGAATAAGGGTTAGGTAAGGCAACAGTTTAAGTGTGTATGGTCATGAGTGTTTAGGGTTAGGGTTAGGTTAGGGGATAGATTTAGTGTATTTATGTGCATGTGTGTGCGTGTGTGTGTGTGTGTGTGTGTGTGTGTGTGTGTGTGTGTGTGTGTGTGTGTGTGTGTGTGTGTGTGTGCATGGTGAGTGTCGGAGCTGCCTTGTGTAGTGGTAGTGATATGGGATTATTTTTTTTAATTAAAATGCAGGGTAGGGTTAGGGTCAGATGCAGGCTTAATACTCATTACTAAGGGGGAGCACAGGGGCAAAGTTTTTTAAAATCAAATATATTATAAAGGCCACTTTATGTCTTTTATCTATCTACATCTCCATTTCAGTTTCCAACAATGAAACAGCCAAAGCTATTCCAACATCCTGAGTACTGACTGAGCCCATGGTGTGTGTGTGCTCACATTTGGCTAACATTCTGTTAACTTATTGATAAAGTCAAAAGTGGCTTTAACGGAAGAAGGTATATGTTCCATAAGTGAATCCAACTTATTGTCCACAAAAATGACCAATGGCTTTGTCTTACATCAAGCAGCAACTGATCTAAAGGGTGATTCCCATCTCTTTTATGTAGCTTTGGTATACCAAACAAACTAGAAAGACATGCTTAGAAACCAAACAATTGTTAGATATTTTTTTTTCTAATGAAACCTTTTGATAAAACATATAACAACTTCTCTTCTAAATAAAGTAAGTTATATTTGATTCTGGAAATACTATTTTATAACAGTTATTGTCAGAGAAAATAGTTTCAAATTTGTTATTGTAATGTAAAGAGTCCATAATCAAAAGGGCTCCACCCTTGATAACCTTCATAAAATCCCCTTGAGCGATTTCCTGACAGCCTGTTAAGAATCACTTTTTCATATTAAGTTTTCTGAAAGGTCTGTTTAAATACTTATCATTTCCTGCTCACAGTCAGATTTAAAAGTGGCTAAGGCTGGATGCAAAACTAAATTAAAAGTATTGTGTTTATTAAATTATCCACTATTATTTACTATGTCATGCTGTGGCAATCACTTTTACAGTCTAAAAATGATTTCAAAGTCTCCACAACTCTAGTACTATGATGGGGGAAAATCATCCCCTTAAAATAAAAAAAAAAATCTCTTCCTCAGTCATTTCCATGCTAGCTAAATTAATCACCTTGAAATTTATGTCATTTCCTTTTCATGCAGCACTGCTAAAACCTTAAAGGCCCATTGCAGCATTTATTGAAGAATTGTTTTCATTACAAGCTTTGAAACACATTTCATGAATTATTTCCATTTCCCCTTGCCATTGTTTCAGTAATTGTTATCTAGGAAAAACTTCCTCTGGCTATTCCATGCTTGTTTTTAAATTGCATAAACTCACTGATGCATTCTGAAACCCTGACTCCAACTGTCCTGAACATGACACTGAACTCTCCTCATGGATTGGCTCCTTTCTCTGTAAGAGCTCTACTTCACTTGTGGTTCCTTTTTTTTGTCTTTTCTGCTGACCTGAATAAGCATGTCATTTGATTTACTTCTTTGTCTGTCTCTAACAAAAAAATGTTCTTCTTTTCCATCTTATCATTTTCCACAGTATATATAAAAAGATCTCTAATGTGGGTTCCAAAGGGTAGCAACACTATTTCAGAGCCTGGCAAAAAGCAGCTTGACCAGTTACATGTCTGCATGCATACCATATCTCTAGCTATATCTGTATCTATCAAGTTATATATATAGGGTTTAATTCAACAGCTCAAAGTGTTAAAACTCAGTCAATTGAAATATTGGTTAGAGTTTGAAAATTAACTTTTCAAATATTCCAGTATTTGGATGTGTGAGATTGTGGTACAGTGTGGACTGAGAATTTGCCCTTTCCCCACAGTAGTATAATCTCAGAGTCTTCCTGGAAAAAAAAAAGAAAAACTTTTCTTTTTACTTGTTTTTCAAACTTTTTGGTTTGCTGTCTAAGAGCGCAAATGTTTTATAGTTGAATCATTTGACATAGACTCATAATACACACACACACACACACACACACACACACACACACACACACACATATATATATATATATATATATATATATATATATATGTATATATACACACACATGCATAGGCATAAATATATAGATATGGTTAACATTCCTATGCATAGGTTAGTAATAGGCTATCTGCCCTACTGGACCATTTTAAATCTAGACCAATTTCTCATTCCAGAGGTCAGAATTGAACCCTGTACTTTGTGTCTGTGAAGTAACCACAGTAATCATTATGCCAATCTCCTGGGCCAAATGAGGGTCACCACAATTATTTTTGGGAGTTCTTCTGAAGCTTCAGAATTACCCGGTATATCAGCTGAAAGGGTGGAAATTAACATTTTTTGTTGAACATTTTTACTGGTGAACAGAATAAAAGCCAGCTTGTGAGATCAAAAATCAGCTGACTGTTCATAGTGGCTTTTATTTCTGGGTGAGGGCATGAAACAGAGGGGATAAGGGAATCTGTTCTTTAACCACTGCAATGTGATCTCAGAGTTGGTATATATAAATAGTAAGGGTGTGGAGAGGGGACAAAAAATATTTTTAAGTTAGTTTTGCTTTTTATTTTCCATATGATGGTGATTGAGCATTTGTGACTGATCACTTGCAGTTCGATATTTTAGTTTTTTGAGCTAGATCCTCCCATATTTATATATGTGTATATATATATATATATATATATGTATATGCATACACACGTATATATATATATATATATATATATATATATATATATATATATATATATATACAGATAGCCATGATATCCATCCATCCACAACCCATTTTGTGCCATTTTTGCTCATGGGGTCAGGG
This sequence comes from Protopterus annectens, assembly GCF_019279795.1. Lineage (NCBI taxonomy): Eukaryota > Metazoa > Chordata > Ceratodontiformes > Protopteridae > Protopterus > Protopterus annectens. The sequence goes on along the minus strand of NC_056751.1, from coordinate 433,051,395 downwards.
TGTCTCTTTGAAAATAACAATCATCTAGAGCCAGGGTTTACACCACCAGGTTCCCAATTTAGAGTGTTCAATCCACTTTCTGCATGTCTTTTGAGTGTGGGAGGAATTGGAGCCCTTGGAGGAAACCCATGTGAACATAGAAAGGACATGCAGACTCATCATAAAAGGCACCCCAGGCAAGAACTGAACCAGAAAACCTCTTGCTATTAGGCAACACTGCTATCCTACATGCCACTGTGCCAACCCCAATACATATCTATATGTGGATATATATATATATATATATATATATATATATATATATATATATATATATATAAACACGCCCATACAAACATATATATATGTTCATAGGTTTATTGGTGTGTACTAGGCTAATGGCCTTGGTGCCTTTACAAGCCAAGCCCATAGGATTACCCTGGCATCGTGCCACCCAAGCTTAATTCCTAGTGCATCTGTCTAGTAGAGCCACTGGAGTGATCCCCGGGGTGAATTTTCTCTTTCCCATCCACTCCTCAAGATTCTTCTTGAAGAGGGCCAGTGAGGTGCTCTGCTTGACATGTATGGGAAGTCTATTCCATAGAATGGGTAGTCTCTGGGTTATGAACCTGTCCCTCCAGCATGTTCTGTTGATTGTGGAAATGAGGTTGAAGTCTCTGGAGCATGTGGTGCAGAGGGATTGGGATTTCTTCAGATGTAGCATTTCTAACAGAGATGGGTCAGACATGGCTAAGTCAAGCAGAGATCGCCTCTAAGTAAGCGATATGAGACAGAGAATAGTTGGAGTTTTTTGAGTCTGTCCATATAGGGCAAATGTTTAAGGCCTAGTATCCTCTTTGTGAGGTACTTTTGTGGCCTCTCCAATTGTTGCAGGTGTCTAGTGAGGTACATGCCAAATGGGACATTGTACTCAGTGATTGGCCTAATGAGGGAAGAGTAGAGGGAGACAATGACGTCTTTCTTCCTGCATACAAAACTCTTAGTAATGAAATGAGGCACATAGAAAGACTTTGACCACAGTGGCAATGTGGTGGTCAAAAGAGAGGTTGCTGTCAACCTGTATTTATATATCTATATACACACATACAAATATATGTATCTCTATCTATCTATCTATCCATATCTATATCTATCTATATATATATATCTATATATATATATATATATATATATATATATATATATATATATATTATACACCTACACAAACATATGTGTACATCTGTATCTATCCCGCCCTCGTACTCTCTCTCTATTTATTTTATACAAATATATATATTTATATATATCTTAAAACACAAAACATTGGGTAAACTAATCAGCAATTACCATTATCTCCAACTAAATCATCTAAAAAAAGTAATTGCAATTGTTAACCAGCAAGTTAAATTTTTAATTACCAAAAGTAAAACAAAAAAGCAACTTTAATGCCCCACTACCCCCAGAAATTAAATATACTAACTGCCGGGTCACACAACCTCAGAGGAAGTGGAAAAGACCCTGAATTATGAAACGGTCGAACTGCTGAAGTTTGACTGTTACATAATTCGATCATCTATACCACCAGTGAATATCAAAACCATTTCTGCACATGACTAAATGGCTGCATCATCGATATATATATAGGGAACGCGAAAGCACTCACAGTGAATTCATGTCTTTGTTTGTTGTTTATTAAAGCCTTATTCCCTTTGGAGCTGTGGTGTTACCTGGTGTTTTTGTATATGTATATATATATATATATATATATATATATATATATATATATATATATATATATATATATATATATATATATATATATATATATATATAGATATATAGATATATATATATATTTATATATATATATATATATATATATATATATATATATATATTATATATATATATAATATATATATGTGTATATATGTATATATTCATGTACATGTACATATACATATGCTTGTATACGCAAGTACAGATTTACTACTTCTATTACCTTGTTTAGTCACAGTACAAGTAATTGTAAGTAAGACATCTAACACACACACTCACATGTTTAATCACACATTCAAACATCACAAATTAGCAGGCAGCTGCATATTATATAACGATTTTATTCACCTCTCGTACCTCCCCACTGTTGTGATCTTGCCACCTCATCACCCTTCTCTGTAAATACTAATTACAAAGTTACACAAACATCGAAAATATGTAAAACAACAATAAAAGCTACCTTTTCTGTCTTCTCTGAATTCAGTGAAAAAAGAAATCTTAAAAGCTTGCATCACTGATAATCCCATTTGGAGATATTATCTTGGCAACAATAACGTCTTCCAGCAGCAACATAATTGTGGCAGGCTAACCAACTGTATAATAATCTGTAGAGTTCCCATACATTAATCTAACACAAAACGTATTAAGATTATGGGGCTGATTCCAAAAGGCTTGCTGTCAGTACAAGTGACTTATAGTTGCCATAGCACTATAACTGCTCTTCTCTCATTCCTTGATATAGTCAACCATGCCCGTGACTCTGGAAAAATTGTTTCTACAATTCTATTAGATCTCTCTAAGGCTTTCGATACAATCTCCCATTCTCATCCCCTAAGCCACCTTGCTAACCTTAACCTCTCTCACAATACCCTGTCCTGGTTCTCAATTTACCTATCTGGCAGATCTCAAGTTGTAAAATGGGGGAAAGGCACCTCAAACTTCCTTCCCACTCCTACTGGAGTTCCCCAAGGATCCATTCTTGGCCCAATGCTGTTTAACATCTTTATCAATGATTTCCACTCTGCCATCCCAAATACTAAAATCGTACAATACGCAGATGACTCCACTTTAATCTGCTGTGCTACCAACCTCCTGGAACTTCAATCATACACTCAAACTGCCTTCTCCACCATTGAGAACTGGATGCTACAAAACCATCTATCTCTAAACACTAACAAATCCAAAATACTACTTTTCCCTCCCTCAAAATCCTCCCCTCTTGATAAAAATTCTTTCTAAATTAGAAGCCATAACAATTCTACCATAAAAATTGTTCCCTACGCCAAACTACTTGGGGTTACTATAGATGAACACCTAAAATTTAACACCCATATTCAACTAAACATCAAGAAAACATATCAAAAACTTGGCCTGCTATACAGAAACATCCACTATCTCTCTCCTTCTACTAGACAAACCCTCACCACTACCTACCTTCTTCCCTCTCTAATGTACGGTACCCCTCTACTAACTAACTTATCTGCCTCCATCTATTCCAAAATGGAAAGTTGTTATAATAAAATTTCAAAATTTGCCATAAAAGCCAAATACTCCTCCCACCATGGCTCTGCCCTCCACTTACTAAACTGGCTAAAACTTCCCAACCATCTTAACTACCTCCAACTTACTACTGCCCATAGGATATTATTTAACCCTACTAAATGTCCTGCACTATCCAACATCCTAAAACCATACACCCCTAACAGGCCAATTAGATCTGCTCACCTAAACCTAATCACTGTGCACAAACCAAACCGCCCTGCTGGACAACACCTCCTATCCTTTTCCTTAGCCAAAAAATGGAATTCTCTCCCTCCTTCACTACGAACCATAGAAAACTTTGACAACTTCAAAACCCAACTCCATTCTTACTTTTTCTCTAATTGGAAGTGCAATTGCACTTTCCCCACCTAGCCTTCTTCTTTCTCTACTCTAAATTGTATTTCCATACTACTCCTATTTCCTAACAACTTAACTCCCCCGGGAAATTACTCATTCTTCAGTGTTATCTCGTGTACATAATGTAAATACTGTAAATAGTTTGCTTTCCCTTTTCTCCCCTCCCTATCATTTGTACCTGCTCTGCATACTGCCATAACAAGACTCATATTCTATGTAACCATTCATGTCAACATATGACTCACATGCTATGTAACCAATGTACTACATCATGTCTCTGATTTAAAATGTATCTGTATCCTTGAATCTTAATTTTAATTTATTGTATCTTAATGTATCTGTATCTTTGAATCTTAACTTTAATCTGTTATATTTCAATGTTTACTATGTAGTGTGGAGCTTTTCTTCCCTGGCCTCTACTAAAAACGGGCTCCTGAGCCCAGTGGACCTCCCCAGTCATCAAACAGAAATAAATAAATAAATAAATAATTTCAGTGGAAGGCCTATTTGTAAAAAGACTTACTATGGGAACCAGATTCAAAAACACCTGCTCTGGACCTGGTCACTTACACTGACATCAAGACCGGGATTCATTAAGCTGAAAATTCCATGCAGGAATAGTGCAGCTTTTCATGCACGGAATATGGCCCACCAAGCGATCCAGCAAACAGCTGATCTGACGTGCATGAGCATTCCTACACTGTTCCTGCACAGAAATGACTGCAGAATGCTAATTACTTCATTTGCTGGTGAAAAACATGCAAATGAGGTGAATTAGCGATTCACCAAGCAGGCAGGTATCCATGCAAGAATAGTGTTATTTGCAGAAATGTATTTGGTTACTAACTGAATACATTTCTGCAAATAACAAAACGGAGGCATGGCAGCTTCCAGAAAAGTATGTATTATAGTGTTTAGAAATGCCAATGGCCAAATATATGGTCATTGGCATGGAAAACAGTTTTTTTGGACGATCTCGGACGTTTAAGCAGAGGGCAGCAGCGTGCAAACGGGATCACGCTGAAAATATAAAAAATGTAAAAACTCAATTTTAAGGGAAATCTGCATTTTGCCATTATAGTTTATGGCATGCAAAATGAAAACAATACCAGTAAAGAGCAGTAACTATGGACTAAGGTAGTGGGGTATGCAAATGAGGGGAAATTTTCTGAATCACAAAAATCTTCTAAGTCCCAAACTGCACCTAACCATGTAGTAACTAGGAGGAGCAACAGACATGAAAAGGGTGTGTATAAGGCATGTTGTAAGCACACCTGGAGCCCTAAGGTGCAGAGATAAGCTAAACAAGGGGGTGTGTCTGAGGCTGTACTGACTTATTCCATGAAATAAGGGGCATGTTCGCAGCCAGGGGTGGGCTATTTCTTAATGTTTAAATTAGTTAAATGGGTTTGCGCTGTGTTCACTAGGTCTAAAACAAAAAAAAAATGGAAATAGCAGGACTGTTTACATTGGGGCACTGGGTTTGCGCGGTGTACCTCTGGGCTTAAAATGGGAGCAAATGGGAAGGAAAAAAAGGGAAAAAAGGGAAATGGTAGAATAAAAGCAATCAAGTACAAATTACATAGCTAGCAGATGGAATGCATCACAGTCAGCAAATCATACAGGCAGCATCTGCAGCACAACAGTATAAATTATGGAAACACCTTACAGTCTGTTTTTTCCACAAACTCTGCACCATTGGTGTACACATGCAGAGGAATTTTAATGGGAAAAATGTTAGGAGTTGCCATTGCTTTGATCCTCCAATATGTGCTAGAGGCTGAAGGCGGAGAGGAGGATAATGCTGACAACCGCCACAGACTGAGGAGGAGGAGAAGAGTGTTCAGACCTAGGGTAACTTACCTGGGGCTATATGATCTGGAGATAGAGCGCTACAGGTTGGACAGAGACATACTTCAGCAAATCACTGAGCTGTGCCGGCCTCAACTCAGACCTAGAACCAACAGAGGGGAACCCATCTCAGTGGATACCAAGGTATGTGTAGCCTTAAGAATTCTAGCTACAGGTACTTTCCAAAGACCTACTGGGGACATCATGGGGGTCTCACAGGCATCTGCATCCAGGGTACTCCACCAGTTCGTGGATGCCATGCTACCACATGCTGGTGAGCACATTTACTTCCTAAAACACCCATGAGGAGAGGACCAGCAATATGCGTCTCTTCCACCATGTAGCAGAATACCCGGAGGTACTGTGCTCCATAGACTGCATGCACATCCATATCAAAGCACCACCCGGTGAACAGGGTAGGGTCTACATAAACCACAAGGGATTCCCCTCCATCAACTGCCAGGTTGTGTGCAATGCCCAGGGCATTATCATGAATGTGTGTGCTGGCAGCCCTGGAAGCTATCATGACTCCCGCATCTGGCATTCGTCACAGCTGTACCAGGCATTTGCCAGTGGGGGCATCCTGTGTGGCCAGCTGGTGAGAGATGCTGGCTGTGCACCTGAGCCTTGGATGATGACACCCATCAGAAATGCACACACACCCACACAAGAACGCCATAATGAGGCACATGCACAAACCAGGATCATTATAGAGTGTGTGTTTGGGATGCTCAAGTCACAGTTCTGCTGCCTTGACATATCTGGTGAAGCCTTGCAGTACTCTCCAGCCACATGTGTGCACATGTTCATAGTATGTGCCATGCTACACAATATGATCCTGAGGAAACAGCTGCAGCAGCACGAGGAAGGGCCACACAGCCCATTACCATTGCCAAGGTCCCCACAGGCACAGAGGGACTCAGAGGAGGAGGCCCCTGAGCCTGCTCCTGTAGGCAGATGGAAGCATGCTCAGTATGCTCAGGCCTTGGCAAAGAGGCAACGCATAGCATGCACACTGACACTGTAGGGACCCCAGGGACTGACACCCCTCTCTGACTCACACACACAGTAAAATGGATGACACACATATCACATTACCTGAACTTACAATGTATAGGCAGTGTACTGTGTGCATCCAACATAGGTGGCCCTCAAGCACTGTCCTCACAACTGCCGCAAGCACAAAGTAAGTCAGTCTTCTTAACAATAAATGAATGGATTAGTACGTTTTGTTAGCATATCTATGGTAATGCTGCATGCATGCAAGAGAATTGGGTGACCTACTGGGATAGCAGCACACAACTGACAGTTATGTGGGACACCAGGAAATGTCTGGCCAAAACTGGCCCCCACACACTATGCAGTAGTACCCAAGGTGGGAAATCCCATTGCAGTATATGTGTGGGGACAACTAACTGGGGGGACGGGTCATAAGTCACAGGCATGGATGTCAGTGTGGAGGTCCCATACCCACCCCTCACACCCAGACAGCAAGTCAGCTGTAGGAAACCACAGAGAAATGTCTGGTGAAGGCACACAAATGGTGGCAATGTTGAATTACACCCTTACAGAGTCACACAGTAATAGCACAGCAGGACCTGCAGTTGCAGTATGGTTATGAAGGGTAAGAAGTCTGAAACACAAATGTATGTCAGTACACTCTGAACTGTGCTCTTTACTGATATGCCTCTAATTCCCAAGACAGGGCACAATAGTATGATCAATGGAACCAAAATGTAAAGCAAATATCAGCACAGTCTGTGCAAATGTATACAGTTGACAGGTGTGCCCCCCATATACCCACACAAATGCAGTAACATGTATGTTTTCAGGGAAATAGCAGCATAGCACACACTGGCAGGGCTGTACCAATAGACATGAAAACATGCTGCCTGTCCACAATATGCAGGGGTCAATGAGCTATGTGTATGTGTGGTTAATACTGTCCAGATCTAGCCAGCACATTCTCCTGGTAGTTGTCTTGTAGTGCCCTAAGTACAGTGCTGTCTTTGACAGGGCCATGTGCAGATAACTGCAGTGCCAACTGTTATGCATGTCAGTTACACCCACTGCTCTGCCACTGACATACCTGGAAGTCACAGTGATATGTGGAATTTACTAAACATATAAGTGACATCTTGAAGGATGTGTAGCTGAGGTGCCAAGGCTTTTGTGAATATAATTGATTTTTGGTACTGCTGTCAGTGGTTATTCTCAATAATCCTTTTGTCTTATGTTTGCTTTTACATATAATGGACATGCCTGCACAGTAGAATGCACTCTGTACCCACACCCATAACTCCCAACCTCTGACAGCAAGACGTCTGGACAAGGGCAGAAATAAAAGTGGAACAAAGGCACAATGATAGACATGTGTTACTAGTATCGCCATTACATACTGAGAAAGTTGGTAGGGTGAGGGGTTTGTAGTAGCAGGAATTGTCTGAAGGTTATGTAGCCTAAAACAGTAATGTCTGTATTATTTTGTAGCATCACTCTTCAATTCTACTTAAATAACTTGCCATAAAAACACAAGTTTACGTAGAAAGGATGAAACTTCTAGCCAAACACCTGGACAACCTGTCACAAAATGTACAGGTGAGAGGTATGCCCACACAAGGATATGACATCTCAGGTTAGAAAGGTACCTTACAAGCAGGTGATCCCCAGCCAGTATATCACCAGGTTGCAGGACTGTTTACACAGCCGTGTCATTACTAAACTGGTTGTAGCCACACCTCTCACAAATGGCATTGTTGGGCAAGAATCTATATAGCTGCCCTCACAATATTGGTCTATGCATCATACAACTAGTATTCCTCTGGTAAAGTACTGTGACAATCTGAGAATGTCTGGCACTAGGTAATGACACAATGCATTGCAGTGTCAGACTACAGATATGTCAGAAAATGTCTGCTAAACAAAACAAGTACCCTGAGGAAAGTCCTGTGTAGTCCTGAGAGGTATTGCTACAGCACACAAAATCCTGGACTGGAGTATACCTATCTCTGGAATGGAGTCCCACTCTAACTATAGAAAGTCACACTGGGCATGCTCCTACACTTAGAGAATCACAGGACATGTTGGAACCCACATCAGAATATATCACAGTATTGTGTATATAAGTATGCGCATACAGACAGCTATGTACTCCTCAACTGTCCCCACACAGACACACACACACACACACACACACACACACACACACACACACACACACATTAGACAGGAATACCCTCAGCTAGCTGTAGGTGGCCCATATGTGATATATCTGCATCTGTTGCGTGAGATACATGCACATATATATGGGCAACAGATAACATATGTCAAGCATACACACACATAGATGTGGGGAAGTGAGAGACAGACAGTGATACAGAGAGAGAGACACACAGGGGGGCACAAACAGAGTGAGTCACACACACAGATACCCTGAATGGCATAGAGTGATGTCCTGCTGTGAACAGTGGCATGCCAGTTGTAAATAGTTGCAAGTGCCAGCATAAAAGGTGAGCCCCATTGTGTAACAGTACTGAGGTTGGGTTTATAATATCACATCACCTGCATGTGTGTGTGTGTTTGTGTGTGTGTGTGTGTGTGTGTGTGTGTGTGTGTGTGTGTGTGTGTGTGTGTGTGTGTCCATAGGTTTAAGTATTAGGATACTCTTTCCACTCAGTACACTTCACATTGCCCTACTTCACAAGATCTGCTGCTGTCATTCACCTTAGAAGTACCATTGGACACAAATCACATACTATAAGCTCTGTAGTGTTTGCAATAATTGTGTAACACTATAATATAAATAACTAGATAGGTAGGGGTTCTATTCTCAATATTGGCAACTTTGTGTGTGTATGTGTGTGTGTGTGTGTGTGTGTGTGTGTGTGTGTGTGTGTGTGTGTGTGTGTGTGTGTGTGTGTGTGTGTGTATGTGAGAGAGACAGTTGTGTATGTGAGAGTGAAGGAGTGTGTGTTTGTAAGTGAAACAGTTTTAGACCATTCCCACTCACAACACTTTCCAGTGCCCCACTTTATCAGTCCTGCTGGTGCCATTCTCCTTATCAGCACCGTTGGCCATTTGTCAGCCCAGAAAACTCCATAGAGCATGTAATAACTGCATAACACTATAGTACAAATCACCAGCTAGACAGGGGTTCTACTTTCAGATGTGGCAAATGAGTGTGTGTGTATATGTGTGTGTGTGTGTGTGTGTGTGTGTGTGTGTGTGTGTGTGTGTTTGCAAGAAGAAGTATTTTGATAAGTCTCCCACCCACTGCCCTACTTTATCACTCCTGTTGATGGCATTCCCCTTATCAGCACCTTTGGCCAGTTGTCAGCTCAGTAAGCTCTGTAGTATGTGCGATAACTATGTATCACTATCGTACAAATAACCAGATATGCAGTGGTTCTACTCTCAGATCTGTCAAATGTGTGTGTGGGTGTGTGAGTGTGTATGTTTATTGGAATAAGTATTTTAATAGGTTTCCTGCCCACTGCCCTACTTTATCAGTCCTGCTCATATAATTCCCCTTATCAGCACCTTTGGCCAGTTGTCAGCCATATAAGCTCTGTAGCACTTGTGATAACTGTGTAACACTATAGTACAAATAACTAGATAGGCAGGGGTTCTACTCTCAGATCTGGCAAATGCATGTGTGGGTGTATAAGTGTGTGTGTATGTTTGTAGGAAGAAGTATTTTGATACGTTTTCCACTCACTGCCCTATTTTATCAGTTATGCTGATGTCATTCCCCTTATCAGCACCTCTGGCACGTTGTCATCCCAGTAACTCTGTAACACATGCAATATCTGTGAAACACTATAGTACACATATCTAGATAGGCAGGGGTTATATTTTCAGACCTGGCAAGTGTGTGGGTGTTTAAGTGTGTGTGTATGTTTGTAGGAAGAAGTATTTTGGTAAGTTTTCCACCCAGTGCCATACTGTATCAGTCATGCTGATGTCATTCCCCTTATAGGTTCATAAGTGTGTACTAGGCTAATGGCCCTGGAGCCTTTACAAGCCTAGCCTATAGAAGTGCCCTGTCACTGTGCCACCCGATATTAGCCCTCAGTGCCTCTATCAAGTAGAGCCACTAGAGTGATCCCTGGGGTGAACTTTCTATTACCCATCCTCTCATCAAGATTTCTCTGGAACAGGGTCAGCTAGGTGCTCTGCTTGACATGTATGGGAAGTCTATTCCAGGGCATGTGCAGTCTCTGGATGAGGAACCTGTCCCTCCAGCTTATTGTGTTGATTGTGGTAATGAGGTTGAGGTCTATGCAGTGTGTGGTGCAGTGGGATTGGGATGTCTTTAGATGTAGCATTTCTAAAAGATCTGGGTCAGACATGGCTTTGTAATTCAAGCAGAGATTGCCTCTAAGTAGGTGGTATAAGACAGAGAATAGCTGGAGTCTTTTGAGTCTGTCTGTGTAGGACATGTGTTTAATGCCTAGGGTCGTCTTTGTGAGGTACTTCTGTGGCTTCTCCAGCTGTAGCAGGTGTCTAATGAGGTACATGTCAAATGGGCCATTTTACTTGATTGGTGTAATGAGGGAAGAGTAGACAGAGACAATGACGTCTTTCTTTCTGGATCAAAACCCTTGGTAATGAGATGTGCCACATATAAAGACTTCCTGACCACAGTGGCAATGTGGTGGTTGAAGGAGAGGTTGCTGTTAATCTGTGTCCCCAGATCTCTTATAATGCCTACAGTGTTCAGTGGGCTCCCATCGATGTGGTACTTAGTGGGAACTTAGTTTTTGCCATAGGGGATGATGATGCATTTTGTGGTGTTAAGCTTCAGGCCATGGTTTCCACACCAGCCATTGGTCTCAGTGAGGCCTTTCTGTAGGATGTCTGCATCACTTGTGGAGTTAATGATGGCTCCCAGCTTCCAGTCATCTTTGAACTTGGTCATACAGAGTTTTTTTGTGTTGGCCTGGACTACTGAAAAGTATATGCTGAACAGGAGAGTACCCAGGAGTGATCCCTGTGAGACTCCACTCATGACAGGTTGGCAGTCTGACTTGGAGCTCACTACTTTCACACTGTGTGTTCTATCTGTGAGCCAATTTGCAACCCACCTAGTGATATAGGGGTGGATGCCTAGTTGGTGGGTTCATCAATAATTCCTAACTGAGGAATGGTATCAAAAGCCTTGGCCAGATTGATGTAGGCTGTATGCAGTGCCTTACCTTCAATACACAGCCCTGGTGACTGACTCAAAGAAGACAACAAGGTTGAGCAGGCATGATCTCCCTTTCACAAAGCCAAACTGTGTGGGGTCCAGAGTTAGGAGATTACCTATATCTTTGTTGATCAGGTCCCTGATGATGCACTCCATAGCTGTACATATCAGACTCATCAGGCTAATGGGCTGATAACTCCCAGGTTCTGTAGTTGCTACCCCTTTATGGAGAGGGATGACTGAAGCAGTGTGCCATTTGGTAGGGACAAAGCCTGAGGTGAGGTGGTGACTGAACAGGGCACACAGATGTGGTGCCAAGTATCTTTGTAGTTCATGTAGAACACAGCCAGGGATATTTGTGGGTCCCATGGAAGCTGTATTCTTGCCCATAGGCAATGCAGGTTTAACATGGGCTGCAGTAATCCTGGGTGCCTGGCATTCTTCTGGCATTCTGACTGTACCCTCAGGAGGAAGAGAGGAGAAAGTTGGCACTGAATGTTTTGGCAAGAATGTTGGCAATATCTGTTGGCTCAGTATAGGAGGTAGACTTGGGCAATAACTCAGAACACTTCTGGGTATTGCCATGGAGGTTCTTGATATAAATATCAAAGGCTTTGTGATTGTTGTCAGTATCTGCTGCAATTCTGCCATCATAGCTGGCTTTAGATGATTTCATGAGGGATCTCAAGTTGTTGTTGAGGCTAATAAGGGAGTTTTACCACTGTTGGGACTCCACCTTTTTCTGCAACAGTTTCTTCCTTCTGTTGTACAGGTTATTAATGGCAGGGGACCACCAGATTGGTCTCCAGTGGTTGGAGGAGAGTGCCATGGTTCTGTTGGGTATGGCTAGTTCCATGCATTTATGTGCATGTTTGTACAGTGCTTTTGTGTATGATTTGGCAGTCATGCAGCTATTTTCCATTGGCATGGGTGCTGTGAAGTTAGCTACCTCTGTTTTTAGGAGTCCAAAGTCAGCTTTGGAGAAGTTTTTCAAGGTGATTACCTTTGCGGGGGTGTGGGTGAGATGTGGATTTCCATCGTGATTATTTTATGGTTGGATCTGACCAGGTATGCATTGACTAATGTTGTCAAGCAATGGTCCCATATGTTAGTAATTAACACAGGTCAAGGATGTTGCTTCCTCTGCTAGGGGTCAGAATGAGCTGGTCCAGGGCATTGGAAGTGATGAATTCCAAAAAGCATTGGGCCAGTGTATTGGTGCTTGAGTACTTTTCCCAGTTAATGGAGGGGTAGTTGAAGTCTCCTAGTATGAGAGTGTTGGGTTGGACCTTGATAGATTCCAGGGTGTTGAGGAATGTGGATTGAGAGTCTAGGGACATGGATGGGGACCTCTAGTAGGCTATGACCTGGATTGCACTATTACCCAATGTCAGTTGTACCTAAAGTATCTCAGATGCATTATGCTGGGATACTAGCCTGGAGGTGTGCATATCCTTTATGAATATGGAGACACCACTGCCTTTGGAGCTGTGGTTCATGTTTTGGGGCTGACAGATGTGGAATGAATTATAGCCTAGTAGTGCAGGGATGCTGTCTGCTACTGTAAACCAGGTCTCCATTACAGCACAAATGTCAATGTTCTCCATTTTGAGGACTGCTTCAAGTGACTGCATCCTGAGATTTAGATGTCTAGTGTTGAGCAGCATGAATCTCAGATTGCATTTATTTATAGCTGTTATGGTGGTAATTTGATTTGGAACACCGCCTAAAAAGGCACTATAGGAGTGGCAAGAGACTTAGCAAGTACCTGGAAACCCCAGTGGTGATAGATGCAGGCCATCTCTGGCAAGGCATCACGGTCTGTCAATCATGTCATCCCAAGCAGATAGATACTGGATCCCCTGAAAATGACACCACACACTTAAGCCAATTGTTGAAGTCAGTCATTTATTGTTTGTACTGTGGTATCATTCTGGGTGACAGTAGTATAATGCTCTGGGCAACTGTCATACCTGCCTGGCCCACATAATCTGAGAGCTCCACCATGTCTCTTTTCATGTAGTCCAGGGAGGTGCATCTCAGGTCATTCACACCCACATGGACAATGACAGAGTGATACTTGTAGTTGTTGTGGAGTGACCTGACTGGGTGTGTTATGTATTGGATTCTGGCACCTGATAGACAGCTGACTGTTACCTTCTCCATATTCAACCTAGTGAGTGAGACATCTGTGTGTTTCACTACTGAGTCACCTAAGATTACTGTATTGGGCAAGGTAGTTAGCCTTAGGGTCTTAGGTTGAGGGGCACACTGTGTAGGTGAGATATGTGTCCTGTGGTTTGTGCTGTGTTGTGGTGGTCGAGTGGGTGTCTGTGTTAGTGGTCTCTGCTGTTTGGGTAAATGTCTATTGACTGCCTCTGTGAAGGTGGGTGTGTGGTTTTTGTTTGTATGTCAGAGCTGTGATAGTGGGTGTTCTGGAGGGGTATGTGTTCCATGTGGTGTGGTGCAGGTGTTAACCCTTCTCCTCTTGACGAGCTAGTCCAGTCTTTGCTGGAGAGTGCATATCTTCCAATTTGGTGATATAGGAGTATCTCTCACAAGTCTGAGTATTGGGAGTTTAGAGGAGAGGATTGTCTGTGTACATCACGCAGTTGCAATAGTGCCTTAGAATGCCCAACTGCACAGAGAAATGTACTTTAATCATGCCAGGAGGGGTGGTCATGACTTCTAAGTACTGGAGCTAATTCTGTGAGGAACAACTACTGCCGATGGCTCTCAGGTGTGCTAGACTAATAGATACAAAAACCTGTTGAAGTGCAAAGCTATTAGGCTATCTGAAGTGCAACAGAGAAAGAACTAGCAAGATCTAAGGGGAAAACTGAAGGCAGACTTTCTGGCACCTGTAATAGTTTACCTCAGCTGTACAATTATCGGCACCTTTGGCCAGTTGTCAGTTCTCTAAGCCCTGTAGTCTGTGCAATAACTGCATTACACTATACTACCAATAACTAGATTGGCAGAGGTTCTACTCTCAGATCTGGCATATATATGTGTGGGTGTGTAAGTGTGTATGTTTGTAGGAAGAAGTATTTCCATCCAGTGCCCTATGTTATTAGTCCTGCTGATGTCATTCCCCTTTTCAGCACCTTTGACAATTTGTCGCCCAGTAACCTCTGTAGCACGTATGATAACTGCATAACACTATAGTACAAATAACTATATAGGCAGGAGTTCTAACCTCAATACTGGCAAGTAAGTGTGTGTGTGTGTATGTGTGTGTGTGTGTGTGTGTGAATCATATACTGTGTGGGTTATACCATTTTGAGTTGTGTACCATCCTGTACACTTCCCATTACCCTACTTTACTAGGCCTGCTGATGTAATTCACCTTAGAAGTACCTTGGGACTAGATGAAATCATATAAGCTCCACAGTGTGTCTGATAACTGCGTAACACTATAGGAGAAATAACTAGATAGGTAGGGGTTCTCATCTCAATACTGGCAACTGTTTGTCTGCGTTTGCGTGAGAATTATATATTGTGTGGATTATGCCATTTTGAGTTGTGTACCACCCTGTACACTTCCCATTACCCTACTTTACTAGGCCTGCTGATGTCATTCACTTTAGAAGTACCTTGGGAGTAGGTGAAATCATGTAAGTTCTGTGGTGCGTCCGCTACCTGCATAGCACTATAGTAGAAATAACTAGATAGGTAGG
Source organism: Protopterus annectens (assembly GCF_019279795.1). NCBI lineage: Eukaryota > Metazoa > Chordata > Ceratodontiformes > Protopteridae > Protopterus > Protopterus annectens. The sequence continues at coordinate 433,036,014 of NC_056751.1, read as the reverse complement.
GGTTGTGTTTGTGTGAGAATCATATAGTGTGTGGGTTATACCATTTTGAATTGTGTACCACTCTGTACACTTCCCATCACCCTAGTTTACTAGGCCTGTTGATGTCATTCACCTTAGCAGTACCTTGGGACTAAATGAAATCATGTAAGCACCGTGGTGCATCTGGTAACTGCATAACACTATAGTAGTAATAACTAGATAGGTAGGGGTTCTAATCTCATACTGGCAACTGCATTTGTGTTTGGGTGAAGATCATATCCTGTTTGGCTGATACCATTTTGATGTATGTACCATCCATGCCTGTTTACCACTTCCTGATGGCATTACTTTATATAGTGTGGTAACGGCATCTGCCTCATATGCAGCATGTTAAACCATTGTGCAGGCCATACCACTCCTCTGTACAGAATTCTACAGAATATCCAGATGTTCGCAACCTATATGTGGTCTGTGTCCCTTAACAATGCCCATGTATGTGATATTGTTGCCAAATCGGTCATGGTGAGTGTAGTGACACATGCCAGCATCAGGTATCATACCTGACTGAAACATCATGCTGCTACATTATCATTTGTCCAGGCTTGTAGGAGCAATACATGACTCCAGATGCTATTTCTTGTGGGTTATCTCACCATCCATAAAGGCGTTCACAACATTACGTGTTGTAAGAGGTAGTGTGTTATGTCCCATCCATATAATCTATGTGGGGCATGTCATGTGTATGTAGTACTACAGTGGATTCACTTCATAATTTCAAAATACTGAAATATTGAATTTCAGTATCTCAAAACTATGAAGTTGAATACCTGAAACACTGAACATACATAAACCCGACACCCAAAATTGTGAATCCACAAAATCCCGAAAAACACACATCACACACTAGAAAACACATACATGCACGAATGTACATACCTCCCAACACTTCCCTACAATAAACATAACACACACGCACACAACCGAACACATACACACACCTACCCTTAGTATATGCAGGGGGCAAGCCCCCTCTGCACCCCCCATGTGGGGGGCCACACCCCCACACCCCCTACTATTATATACTAACTCCGAGGTCACACAACATTCCATAACACACACAACCCAGTACTGCACATTCCACACACCCCACACACACATCACATACACACAAACACCAGCACTCCCAACAATGCACAACACCTACCTTAACCCATACCTCAAACATCCAAAAACACTCAAATACACACAAACCCACCCCAAAACCCTAAAAAAGTACACTTACCTAACGCGCTATCCATACCGTGGGTTCGACATTCTGCATTTGACATTTCCGGGTTCGCGATTTCCGTCCATTCTACTTTATAGGCTCAAGATTATAAAATTCGATATTTTAGAATTTTGAGCATATAAAGTATTCTCGTACTACAGTACATCAAAGTGGATATGTGTGTTTACTAATCTGTCTATTGCCAACTGTGTTTGGATTACTATATGCACATCCCCTGTGTCAGTCCTTACTGTGTGTATGCAAAAAATATACCATTTTATCTTCCTTTTCCACCCTGTGAACTCAGGAATACATACCACAAAGCTGTCATACACAGTATCATGCATGCCCTCACCAATTGCATCAGGGTTGAGTGCATGGGAAAGAAATGGCAGGGTCAACAGGTGTTGACAGGTGAATCTATTGCAGTTAATGTAATGGCTACACTTGTGAGGGACCTGCTGACAGTACTGCAGTAACCTGTTCCGAATGTATGAGCTTGTGGTACTACACAACACTGAGGTGACATGTATGAAGGCTACCTGTCTGTGACAAAGGGTATGTATGCAAGGTCACACTGTCTGACAACAGTGTCCCTCACACACTGTTGCATGCATACACACCTGGTAGATGTACATATAATGCTGTACCTTACCTATGACATGGTTGGTGTATTCCCACTCAGGCATACACCCTCTTGGGAATGTCTGCAGGACCACAGCCTGCAGACACACATACACCTGGAACACAAACAGAATACAACATGTCAGACTACATTCAGTCAGTGGTACTAACTGCAATAATGTATCCTGGCTAATAAGGTACATACACCTGTATATGTACCCATAACAAATGCAAGCCGACAGCACCTTACACAGTATTACATAGCTACACTGTACTATAGTCACCCTGTGCATCAGACCCATATTAGCATGTCCCTGCATCAATGTTATGGATGACAGGGATGTGCCACAGGTATCATATGCACAGGGTGTGCTGTGGGTTTGCCAGAGGCCTAGACTGGGCCATATGGTTGACATCATGTGTGTGTGTGTGTGTGTGTGTGTGTGTGTGTGTGTGTGTGTGTGTGTGTGTGTGTGTGTGTGTGTGTGTGTGTGTGTGTGTGTGTGTGTGTGTGTGTGTGTGTGTGTGTGTGTGTGTGTGTGTGTGTGTGTGTGTGTGTGTGTGTGTGTGTGTGTGTTTGGAGGGGTATCCAATAGATGGGCTGTGTAGAGGTGCTATGTGTGTCTGGAGGTGACCTGCCTGTGATACAGATGTGTGTGTGTATGTATGCACACAGTCATGCCATGTGGCTGCCCTACACAGGGGTATGTTGGACAGCTGTGGACCGTACATGGCAGGGTGTCTAGTTCACCATCTCCGGCCATGGACCTGGGCAATAGCCCTGACAGGGCTCCTCGAGTGTATCAATGACATCAACATGCCCTAAGGTCGCTCATACTTCACTTGTAACGGCAGAATAACAGCTCTCAATGAAAAGAGGTGAGAACTTGCCGAAAAAAAGCTTTTTAGAAGCTGTACAGGGATTCAACATCTAACTACCAAAGAAAGTAGTCATTTGGGAACGCAATATGCTGCAACAACACTCGAGGTCGAGGGGGAGATCAAGAACTGGTCCAATTACAGCAGCAGAGTGACAGAATGCTCTGATAAGGTAGCATTTAACAGTACTGTTCACTCTCAGAAAGAAACTTTTTTATTGTTGAAATGTCATAATTTCAACGCTAAAACGTTGAATGAATGTACTTCTTTGACATCTAGTACTAATGACTGCAGTCAGATATACAATGAATTTAATGTCTTGAGCTCCTTGGAAACATCTGCTGATATAAGGTTTGCTGGACATTTAAATAACTGTTGCACTGGAATACCGAATGACGCTTATGACTCTAATGATACTTATATTCATAATAATGTAGCTACACCTCTTAGTTTTAATAATGATGCCAATTATTCACTATCAATCATAACCAGTGAAGTATCTAATATTGTGAGTGACACTACTAAACGAAATGTTGTTGATTGTTGCAGAATGCTAGAAAACAATGCTATTATGGCATCCAATTCCAGTGATGAACATGCTGGAACTAATAATAGGCTATGTGGTAATATCCAAAGAAGTCCAAACAAAAACTCATATTATTAGACTAAGTGCTGATTGTTCAGACATACTGTATCAAGGCTATGTTAATGGGGCGATTAATATGGTGAAATCACTTGGAGACAATGTAACTGGTGCTGATAGTATTCCTATTGGACAAAATTATGTTGATATTGATACATTAACTTGTAGTCAAATGAGAGGAAATGATGTTATTATACATAATATTACTGATGAATGAAACTAACACTAGCCATGTGGCACTACCCTCCAAATTTCAGATAGAAACCTCTATTATTCCAGAAAGTATTGAGTCTTTGGATACACTGCACCAAAATTGTCAAAATACAAATTCTGTTAATGGATTGACTAATATGGATAATACAGTACCCTGTCCCTCTGTAGTCAACCTTTCTAAGTACCAATTAACTGAAGCTGAACTATCTTTGTTATCTCATGGAATTAAGTTTATTCCTACAGCCACTGATGAAGTAGTTAATGCTGTTACTGACTTGGGTCTGTTCTATAGAAGTTTGAATGTAAGAATATATATGGAAATAGTAATGATACTATGAATAATCATCTAAGGAGAACTAGCACTTTTGTTCCTATAAGTGACTGTATCATCTCAGTATTCAATGAATTATGTGAGAAACAAATACGTGATTTATATACAAGGAATAATAGCCCTAAACGTCATAACTTGTCTCGATCAGAATGTGAAGCATTAAAATCACTACAAACTAACACACAAATTATTATAAAAGAGGCTGATAAGGGAGGAACAGTAGTGATAATGGACATGGAACAGTATATACAATCCATGAGGGATCTTCTTAGGAATGAGTCTACATTTAAAGTTATTGGTAATAAGGAAACAGACAGTATGATTAGTAAAATAAATATGTCTATATACGACATCCAAGTAATGAATGACATAGACCTTGAAACTTTTCATTATTTGAGTGTGCCCTGTCCTACCATCCTCATATTTTATGGACTTCCTAAGATCCATATGTCTGTCGAGCAACCACCCATGAGACCCATTGCCTCAAGTGGTGGTTGGATTACAGAGCCTATAGCTGTATACCTCCAAAATATACTAAAGGATTATCTAAAATTTGCCCCTAGTTATATTAAAGATAATGGTGATTTTCTATCTCAGCTCTACAATTGGTATGATAATGTTACTAATCAGGACTTTTTTATAGTGATATTAGATATAAAATCTTTATTTACTGTCATCCCTAACACCTATGGAGTTGATTGCGTCAGACAAATACTAGTTGAACATGGTTTGGTTAATGGTAGAAGTTCTGTGACAATTTGTGAACTATTAGATCTGGTTCTAAAAAACAAAGTTTTTGTTTTCAATAAGCAAGTTTACCATCAAGTTTTGGGTACTGCTATGGGCACTGCCATAGCAAATACCTATGCTAACTTGACTCTAAGCAGATGGGAAGAAAACTGTATGCTATGAATGTTTCATTCTATAAGCATTTTGTGGATGACATTTTCCTAGTTTGGCAGGATACTATGTTGGATCTACAAAACTTTTATACATTCTTGAATGAGACTGTCGAATTTCTTAAATTTGAGATGAAGTTCTCTGACAAATCCCTAAGTTTCTTGGATATACAGTTGATGCTTACAGATCACGGTTTGCAAACTAGTGTTTATAAGAAGGATGTCCAAGTAAACAAATATCTCCATAAAAAAAGTATGCACGCGAGGAGAACCTTCAAGAGTATCTTAAAAAGTCAGTATCTAAGAGCCAGTCGACTTAGTACAGAGCTGGAGGTATGTAATGATCAGATGCAGGAAATGACTGTAAGTTTTTTTGGAGAAGGGATACAATATGACAGAAATAGAGATGGCTAGGAGGGATGCTCTAACACTAAGGGACAGTGTAGCCAGACCCTACTTTTCTGTTAAAGAGGATTCCAATACTGACACTATGAGTCCTGGTAATGGACAGCCCCTTAGATATCTCATGACATACAATAGAATGAGCAAAACAATTGAGAATGCTATAAGAAAAAATAGGTTTGTCCTGAAATCTATACCCGGTCATTAGAAATGGTTCCCAGACCAACCTATGTTTACCTATCATAATTGTAATAATTTAAAATGACTTTTATGTTACAAAGATTTTTCTTTGAATAATACACAAGGAATTGAGTTTAAGAAAAAAGGCACTTTTCCATGTTACAATTGTTCATGTTGTACAAGTATTAATCAGTGCCCAGAATTTATACATAATATGAGTGGCAGGAGATTCATTTTTCACTGTACAGCGACGTGTAATACCACTGGTATTATATATCTTGCCACATGTAAGAAATGTTCAGGATTTTATGTGGGCAAATCAGTCAGGCGCCTGAGGTATAGAATTATTGAGCATAGATTGGTGATTCGTAGGAATATACCTACTAACTCACTGGCTTGCCACATTTCTACAATGGGTGCTGCTCATGAATTTGACTTCAGGGTCATATCTATTGTATACCCAGGTATTAGACATGGAGACCATGTTAATAACGTGGACATGAAAGAATATGAATGAATAGTGAGGCTTGAAGCAGATAAAGACCTGGGCTTAAATAAACAAGTTACACTAAAACCTATTCTAAAAAATAAACAAAGGAAAATTAGAAAAAAATGAGAGGAAGATATGTATATACTTTTTATCCCACTTATCATTGTTTCTGTATCTTTAAGAACTGGGTGTTCACCTTAATCAATTAATGGCTGTGTCATGTGCTATTAGTATAAATGTTGGTTTTAACTTTTCTTTTGTGTAAGACACTGAGGAAGGATGTTTTTTATATCCGAAAGCTTTGTCGTTTTTTAATAAATTTTATTTGGCTTGATGGTGTGGAGACACTATTTTCTTTTTTGGCATCACTGGCACCACCAGGTCCAAGTCCAGATGCAGTACTGCTTCCTGATGGTGACTGCTGTCTGCTGGATCTGTGTCCCTGATGGGACCGGTCAAGACTATGGCCTGCTCTGGTGTGATGTGGACAGCAACCCCCGTTCACTAGTGCTGGTGTCAGTGCTACTATGGGAGTGTGAAGGGGCATGGCCTTATAGACTCTCAGCTGTTGTTGGTGCTGACCTACTTCAACATGGTTGATGGCCATCTCCAACCACATGCTTTAGCACAGACATGCCATTGCCGAGGATTGCCACTGTCTCACCCCACCGTCTATTCATGACCTCAGTATTTTGATGTGTGGCCTCAACAAGGTCATGCATGTCGCCATGTAAATCAGGAAGAGTTGCATCCAATTTGTCTGGTGTGGCATTCACTACATTCCTGCGCATCCATGATAGCCTGAAACATGCATCTGGTGACACCTGCTGTGGCACCTGTAAGAGCAGCTTGATGAGCAGCAGTCCTCCTGCAAGCACCTCTGTCCATCCACCAGTGTGGGACCTCACCTGCACTCTGGCTATGGCCAACGTCTACTCTCACAGCTGCCATAGTCACCACACTAGCCTGTTCCATGCCACCACCTGCCATCTGGCCATCATCTGTGGCCACTGGTGATGGGGTATGTGTGGACATTGTCACTGTGTGAGGGGATGGTGTGGATAATAGTGGGATGCCAGCCAATGGCACAGACTCAGCCCCTGACAACCCCACCTGTATCTCACTATTCCTATCATCAATGTCAGAGTCTGCAGAGACAATGACATCAGTTTCCAAGCTGGAGGGTTCCTGAACCCCATTGCCACCTGTGAGGGGAAGACAACATATGTACATTAATACCTGCACTTTGAGGATGTCTGGTACACACACACACACACACACACACACACACACACACACACACACACACACACACACACACACACACACACACACACACACACACACACACACACACACACACATACACATGCGTGCGTACACTCACACATGCATGCTCGCACACACACACACACACACACACACACACACACACACACACACACACACACACACACACTTACAGGTGAGGTGGCACAAATCTGTTATACATACCTCACATTATACAAATGGTGACATGCATGACACACGGCACTCAACATCATGCATTGCAGCCAGTTTTACTCCATGCTGTTCACCTGTATAGCACAGTGGCAAGTACTACAGAACATACCTCACAACTGTACAGATTATTGCAGGATGTGTAGATGTCTGGCTCATATGTTTGCTCAGTTTCTCATAACCCCTATGTTTGTCTGATACATAACTGGGATGATCTGAGGAGTGATGCCACTAATTAATGACATACATTTGAGTTTCAGACCTCCAAATCAGCAGCAAATGTGTGGTCACGCAATTCCTGTTACACCAGCAACCTTCTAAGCTTACTATGGATATAAGTGTACACAACCTGTTAACATGCCATGTTCTTGCAATATATAAGATGAGACTGCAATAATGCATTCAAAAATATTACCCACCTTTCATGTGACATAGGACCTGTGCAATCCAATTGATATACAAACAAATGTGTTATGTGTAAATATAATGAATGAAATATGTACGATATGGTGGAAGCATAAGTGTGCACACCTTTAAAATGCTACTTTGTTGAAACACCTTGTAAGTGACTTACAGCATTCACTCTTCTTAGGATGATGTCTATCAGCATGGCACATCTTGACTTGGCATTATTTGGCCACTCTTCCTTGTAAAGGTCCCCAACTCTGTCAGATTGCAACGGCAGCTCATGTGCACAGCCCTCATCGGGTCACACTGGGGTTTTTCTATCGGGTTTTAGTCTAGGCTCTGGCTGGGACAATCCATAACCATGAGTGTGTTCAGCTTGAGCCATCCTTAGGTAGTTTTAGATGTATGCATCCGGTCTTTGTCATGTTGAAGGTTGACACACCTCCCCATCCTCAGCCTTCTTGCAGACGCTTGATGGATTTGGGCCAGATATGAGTGTTATTTGGAACTGTTCAGAATTCCCACCACCATGATTACAGGCCCAGGTCCAGCTTGGAACAGCATCCTCACAGCAGGCCAATGCCACCAGCATGATTCACCATGGGGATGGTTGTCTTCAGGTGATGAGAGGTGTTGGTTGTGGACAATACATACCTTTTGATATTCTGGCTGTGAGGTTGATCCATAGTCTCATTACACCATAACACATTTTCACACATGCCTTTGGATGACTTGATGTGCTGTATTGCAAATTGTATCCACCCCTGGATGTTTTTTGGTGTGGTGAAATGCTTCCATCTTCTGACACTACCCCATAGGCCAGACTTATGCAGAATACAGGAGATTGCTCTCACGCATAGTACACAACACCAGGACTTGCAAGAGATTCCTGCAACTCCCTCAGTGTTGCTGTATGTCTCCTGGCAGCCTCCCTGATCAGGTTTTGACATGTCTTTCCATCAGTTTTGGAGGGACATCAAGTTCTTTTCAACAGCACTGTTGTCCCATATTCAGTACACCTTTTGATGTTTGTCCCCACTGTGTTCCATGGTGTATGCAATGCTGTGCTAATGTTGTTGTACCCTTGTCCTGACTGATACTGTTCAAATATGAGATCCCTTTGGTGCTTTGTAAGCTGTCTGCAAGCCATGGTTGTTGCTGTTGCAGGCAACTGAGCAAATGTCATGAATATCCTACTCGGACAGCAGACTGTTACTCAGAGTGCCTTTACTTGATGACAGGTGTGTACCCAAGCAGAATGCTGTAAGTAAGTCACAAGCTGCTGCAATAAAATATTATTTGAAGGGTGTGCACACATATGCATCCAACTTATTGTAGGGCTTGTATACTCCATATTTGTTGCTCAACAGATTGGTTGGATTTACAAATGAATTGTTCATAATATGGGTCACATTAAAGGTTGGAAAAGGTGTGGACTGACATACTGTGGTCTCAATTTGTATATATCACAAACACCTGCCATTTTAACAGGGGTGTGTACACTATTTATACCCACTGTATAAGAGTAATGTTTCACTCATGTCCCTACCTTAGGCCGTTTGCCCCCCTCCACCCATTTTGTTGGTCTCTGTCCAGAAGTCTTGCACTGACAGGTTGTGAGGTATGCTACAGAAATGTTACGTTCTCTTCAGATAGATCCATGTGGTGACCACTGTGATGCAATGCAGTTAACTCCACCACAAGTGAACATGCACATAAATCAATATATCTATGAGTGACAGTTGTGTGCATGGTAAATTGCATGCCCTTCACATGCCTGGGGTATTGGCAAACCACAACAGAACAATTCCATACTCACCAGCTTCAGGCTGCTGTCTCACATGCAGACCAGAGGGACCTAGGTAGTTCTGGGAAAGAGGTACTGTCAGCAGACTCGCATGTGGCATTGGTACAGGATGGATGCAGCATATCTGCACATTTACAGTACAGCCCCCAATACTATACAGTTTGCTGCTCCTCACCATAGATGTGCACTTCTGTGCATTAGAAAACCTCATCCACAACTGCAATCTGACATGACACATGCATGTAGATACTCTACAGATACAAGTATGTGTGCTACACTAGTCTAGTAATCTCCACCAGGGCCTTACCTGCACGCTCCTCATCCATTGTCTGGGTGCCACCCACCACCAGCATGTGGGGGTCTGTACCCTGATCTTGTACTGGGATGGGTGCCCCAAGGTTGGCGAGGAGCTCCTTGGTGGATGTCAGTGGAAGCTGCATGGCTGAACCCCCACCTGTGGCTGTGCCATCCATGGACACGGCAGCAGCCCTTTGTCGGGCATGGCATATGAGGTTAGTTGCACGATGTCGGACCATGTACGTGCATGCAGGCCAACATCATTTACCCTGTGAACAAGGTCTTCCCACAGGGCGGTCCTCTCCCACACATGTTGCTGGCTCCAGTCAAACATTATGGCATTGTTCTGTAGTATGGCTTCTATGATTATATTGGTCTCAGCCGCTGAAAAGGTTGCCCTTTGCTGACGCAACATTGCGCCTGGAAGACATAAACAGGGAAACACATCACAGGACCTTATACATTTGGCAACAGTATGTACAGAACCTGCACATCTACATTGAATACCAGTAGCCCCCACTCACAACCACACCATACCCCAGTAATCTATTAGCACAGTATCAGATTGCATTTCACTCATGGTCCTGATGTGTCATATTCCCACCAATGAGGGCCAGTTAATTGCATAATCCTCTATTCCTCATTCATGTCTGTGTAGACGGATGACATTGGCCATCTTCCATGCAGATGGGGTGAGGATGGTGCCAAGGCTTGGTGTGACTACAGTGTGTAATGGAGCTGGGAGCACATGCCTGAGTTCATGTAGGATGTGGACAGGGCATACCTCTCAACCTTGAAACATCAAAAATCTGGACAAGGCCCATGAAAAATAGGTACAAATCTGTACGCTGTTTAACATAAAATTTGCATACATAATTGTGTAACCCCGCCCACTCCAGTGGAATTGTGGGATACCAAGTTTCGTGCAAATTGAAGAACAGGCAAACAAAATATGGCACCAGAGTCACCCTGCAGCCATTCCCAATGTCCCTTTACCTGGCTATTTTGCCCCATTTACCATAAACACTAGTGTGCATACTGCTTTACTTCTACAATGATTGATTATTTGGGTTTTAATTTTTACACTTTACAGCACAATGGACAAACACCAATAGACACCTGTTAAACTGTCGCACAATGAAAATAGATTTGGCATTAAAACTTCTCTACCCTTGAAACTCACATTCATTAAAATAGCATTGAAACATGCACCACATCCAAAGAAAATACATCTGGCCAGTGGTGGATAAAGATTACCTTTTGGGTTGTTTTCAAATCACTGGCCCCTTGCACACAAAACATACATGGCTTTAGTAAATTATATTCCTTGTATAATACAGCACATTTTAAATTTGAACATTTTTTCAGTAGGCAATGAAACAAAATGCATGAACCTGTATTAAAAAACTGCCCAATTCAGAACATTTCCATCATAAAAAGTCTACTTCCACACACACATTTTTGAGTATCCAGGACACATATTCCAGACAACAAACTTTTTTTTTTTTGGTGGGGGGGGTGGCGCAAGTGTTTATAGTTGCACACTGATTTGGTCATAATTGCAGTTGTTTCTAAACCACTAAACTATACACATGAGAGTACTGAACTTGGTGGAATACAATTTTTAAATATCCTCATGCTATAAACAAGAAGAGTATTCGTATTTATGCCAATTAAAATAAGTACTTCCTTAATATACATTTTTTAAACTTATATGCATTGGATATGTAGAAACGTTATATGCTAGGAAAACATTGATGTGCATGGAAAAAATAAAGGCTGAGGAAACTTCAGCTGTTTAATTACTTATCACAACCAGCATGAAAGTCTGAGCAACCTGGATACAAGACCAAGACAACTATCTCTCTGTCTCTCCCTTCATTAATTTGCTCATACTGGGGAAAAGCTGCAATGTTTCAATAAAGTAGCCATATATTTAAAATGTTTTATTAGATATCAAATTTCCAAATGCTTCTGTAAAGAGTGCTTTTATAATAATGTCTTTAAATGGCATTGAAGTAAGAATTGTTTTCCCCCTTCTGATCCATGCTCCAACTTCTAACATGCCACTTCAAACACAGCAAAGCTGTTCTGCCATTAAGTAAACAAAATATACAGACTTACACACACACAATTTAACATAGAAGCAACAGTAAAGCTGCAATGCCATTAAGTGTAAAAATATACTGACTTACACATACAGCTGCTGTTCTAAGTAAAATAAAAGCTACCCTGCCAGTAAAATAAAAGTAACAGTGAAGCTGTGCTGTGCCGTTAAGTAAATAACACAGGCTGAAAGCTCACACCCCCCATGAATGCTGCTGTTAAGTAAAATAAACATTACACATTGAAGCTGTGATGCCTGCATGCCGTTTGTTGAAAGCTGCCATTAAGTGAAATAAAAGTTACACAGTGAAGCTGCTAGGTCTGCAATGCATGCCATTCATTGTAAGGTGCCATTATGTAAATAAATAACATTAACACTATAAAACCTCACTGTCATACACATAGCTGCTGTTAAGATAAATAAAACCTTCCAATAAAATAAAAGAAACAGTGAACCTGTGCTGGGTTCGTGCCATTGAGTAAATAACAGTCTGAAAACTCACCCCCCCACAAAAAAAGCTGCAGTTAAGTAAAATAAAAGTTACACAGTGAAGCTGCTAGGCCTGCATGCCATTCGTAAAGTCGTTATGTAAATAATACATACCGCTTTCAGACACACAGCTGCCATTAAGTAAAATAAAAGCTGCCAATAAAATAAAGCCAACAGTGAAGTTATACCACTAAAAGTAAGTTACACGGTGAAGCTGCGATGCCATTAAGTTTAAAATATACCGACTTACACACACAGCTGCTCCTTCAGAAAAATAGAAGCTGCCCTACCAATAAAATAAAAATAACAGTGAAGCTGAGCTGGGGCTGTGCCGTTAAGTAAATAACATAGGCTACTCACACACCCCCTGAATGCTGCCATTAAGTAAAATAAAACTTACACAGTGAAGCTGCATTGCCAGGCTGTATGCAATTCGTTGAAAACTGCGATGCCATTCGTTAAGCATAAAAACATATTGACTTGAGTTGCACGTGCACCGCTATCCATGTTGTCCACATTTGCTTCAGTCAGCTTCCATCCTGGCCTGATGTTGCTGCCATCCACAACGTTGCTTGAACTTCGCGGTTAATTCCTTTCCAACCGACAGCCAGAAATGAAGATGCGAGCTCCTTGAGCTCAATTCCGACTGGCTGGTAGCCTGACAGCGCTGACGTCATCGCGCACGTGATGACGTCAGTGCCGACAGCGCGAAAATTTTAAAAAATAAATGAAAAAATCGGAAATGAAGGGGTGCCTCTCGGGAATCGTGGCACCCCTTCAATTGGACCCCAAAACTCGGTAAAAACTGAGTAATTCGGGACGGTTGGGAGGTCTGGGACAGGGATGTTATCAGGTCCCATGGATATTTACATTTGTTGCCTTTCAGTAGGCAATATGCACCTGCTCACTGATGATGAAGGGAGGGGTGCAGTTGCTGTGCATATCCACCTATAGTGATGCTTAGCCAGGGGGTGATGTTTGCCTTAAACCTATCTGCAGCAGGTTGGCTATAGCTATGTTGTGTTTGTATGTGGTTTGATTGACCACCATTACAGGGTGAGTTGGTTTGCTCCCTCTGAGGCTGTAGACATATGTGAAGATGGCCTTGTGATGGGCCTTGGTGAATGTGTCCAATTTGTACTCATAGTTAGCCTTACCATAATCCACCTTATATGCTTGTTCAGACAGAGGCTGACGATGCCAAGTTGGTGGCTTCTTCTACTTTGCCAGTACAGCCAATATAGGGAACAAGACTGTGGTTTGTGTATTGCTGCTGTCCAGCAAAAGGGATTACTCTACTTTGGTGGAGGCAGGTTTTACAAGTAAGGTATTGCTGAGTCCATACAGCTATGTAGGTGTTCATATAGATGTTTGTAGTAGGCAAGGACACAAAGTCATAACACAGTTGGACACCTCTCCAATTTCAAACAGATAATCATGCTTATCGTAGTACCCATGGCTGTGTCAGGGCAATGCAACAACCAGTAGCTGTAGAAATGTCACTCTGTTGAATGCACAGTAACTAAGATTACACATGTGTACAACATGTACAGCTTATTTAACTGACATTTTGCATCCCATGTCTGTTTTTATGAGGCAGCCAGATGCACCTACTCATACTGACATGTGCACAGGTAATACCTGATATACATTTCCGTTCTATGTCAGTATGGCACACTGTATTCACACTCTTGCTGCCCAGTCATCCCTCTCAACCCATTAGAGCAGGACATCAGTAGGACACCACACAAACATGGGGCGATGGGACAAAATTAGTGACACTGTCTTAATATTGCTGTAACACACTTGAGTCATTCGATAGCACAGTAGCCTTTGCATTGACAGACATACCCTGGAGGATGTTCAACACTCATATGGCAGGAAGAGAGGAGAAAGGCTAGTGAGGGTAAGAACTTTTAATGTTGGCAGTATGACTGGTATAGGGACAGAGCTAGTTGATATGATGGCCAGAGGAAGGTTGATATATTGTCTGTGCAAGAGACCAAATGGACGGGGAATATGACTAGGTGCATCAGAGGGGGTCTATATCACATCGTCGAAGTTTTATAACTTCGAACACGAAATGTTCAAACCATTCCATTCGAAGTTACAAAACTTCGACTAGTGATAAAAAATAAAAAAAGAAGTAAAAACAAAATAAACTGTTGTAAGCAGGGGGCAAGCCCCCCAGCACCTCCCACACCGCCGCTATTTAAATATACCAGCTCCAAGATCGCACCACATTGAAATGAACAGAAACCTCCCCTTATGAAGATTTCCATTTAAACACTCGAACTTGTACAAGTTCGAACTTATGGTCTCGACCATATGGCATTCGAATTTGTACACGTTCGACTATGTGATAGAAACCCTATCAGAGGCCAGTCACAATTATGCTATCATGGTATGGATGGAAGGAGAAAGGGGGTAGGGGTTATCCTGAAGGAACAGTATGCCAAGAGTGTTTTTGGAGGATGAAATGAGTGTCTGGTAGAGTGATGTTTATGAAGCTAGAAACTGATGGTGTAATGATGAATGTTTAGTGCATATGCTACTCAGGTTAGTTGTGCGATGGATGAGAAAGAGAAATGTGAAGCCAGATGGATGATGTGGTAATGACTGTACCCAAGGGTGACAGAGTGGTGATTGCAGCAGATTTCAATGGGCATGTTAGTGAAGGGAACAGAGGGGATGAGGAAGTGATAGGTATGTATGGTGTTAAGCAAAGGAATGCAGATGGTGAGATGGTCATAGATTTTGCAAAAAGGATGGACATAGCTGTGGTGAATATGTGCTATAACAAGAGGGAGGAGCATAGGGTGACATACAAGAGTGGAGGAAGATGCACACAGGTGGAATATATCCAATGTAGGAGGGCCAGTTTGAAGGAGGTTGGAGACTGTAATGTGGTGACAGGGGAAAGTGTAGTTAGGCAGCATAGAATGTTGGTCTGTAAGATGACATTGGTGATCAAGAAGAGGAGGAGTGTAAGGGCAGCAACAAGGATCAAATGGTGAGAACTGGAAAAGGGTGATTGTGAGGTGAAGTTCAGGGAAGAATTAAGACAGGCACTGGGTGGCGGTGAGGATTTACCAAATATCTGGATAAGTACAGCAGAGTTAGTAAGGGAGATGGCTAGAAAGGAGCTTGGTGTGACATGTGAATGGAGGAAGCAGTACAAGGACACCTGTTGGTGGACTGTGGAAGTACTAGATAGTATACAGAGAAAGAGGATGGGGAAGGAGTTGGATTATCAGAGAGATGAGGAAAGTAGACAGGAGTATGAGGAGATGAGGTGCATGGCAAAGAGAGAGAGGTGGCAAAGGCTAAGGATAAGGCATATGAAGAGTTGTATGACAGGTTGGACACTAAGGAGGGATGAAAGGACTTGTACCGACTGGCTAGGCACAGGGACTGAGCTAGGAAAGATATGCAGCAGATAAGGGTGATAAAGGATAATGAGGGAAACATATTCACAAGCAAAGAGTGTGTTGAGCAGGTGGACTGAGTACTTTGTGAGGCTGATGAATGAAGAGAATGAGAGAGAGAAGGTTGGATGATGTGGGTATGGTGAATCATGAAGTATCATGGCTTACCAAGGAGAAAGTAAGGATAGCTATGAAGAGGATGAATACTGGCAAACCTATTGGTCCACATGACATACCTGTGGAAGCATGGAGGTGTTTAGGGGAAATGGCAGTGGTGTTTTTATCCAGATTGTTTACTGATATCTTGGAAAGTGAGAGGTTGCATGAGGAGTGGAGAGAAAGTGCTTGGGTACGGTTTTAAGAATAAGGTTGATGTACAGAGCTGTAGTAACTACAGAGGGATAACACTGATCGGTCACAGCATGAAGTTGTGGGTAAGAGTAGTGGAAGCTAGGTTAAGCAAGGAGGTGATGAGTAGTGGTCAGCAGTATGGTTTCATGCCAGGAAAGAGCACTGCAGATGCGATGTTTGCTCTGAGAGTGTTGATGGAGAAGTACAGAGAAGGTCAGGAGTTGCTTTGTGTCTTTCTAGACTTAGAGAAAGCATATGACAGGGTGCCTAGTGAGGAATTGTGGTATTGTATAAGGAAGTCATGAGTGGCAAAGATATATGTATGAGTGGTACAGGATATGTACAAAGGTGATGTGACAGTGGTGAGGTCTGCATTGGGAGTAACAGATGCATTTAAGGTGGAGGTGGAATGACATCATGGATCAGCTGTGAGCCCTTTCTGATTTGCAATGGTAATGGACAGGTTGACAAACAAGATTATACAGGAAGCCCATTAACTATGATGTTTGCAGATGACATTGTGATCTGTATTGAGAGTAGGAAACAGATTTAGGAGACCTTGGAGAGGTGGAGATATGCTCTAGAGAGAGAAATGAATGTTATTATGACTATGACATAATATCTGTGTGTGAATGAGGGGGAGGATAGCAGAATGTTGAGGATGCAGGGAGTAGAGTTGGCAAAGGTGGATGTGTTTAAATGATTGGGATCAACATTTCAGAGTAATGATGACTGTGGCAGACAGGTGAAGAAGAGAGTACAGGCAGCATGGAGAGGATGGAGAAGAGTCTCAGGAGTGATTTGTGACAGACTAGTACTAGTAAAAGTGAAAGGGAAGGTTTACAAGAAGGTAGTGAGACCAGCTATGTTATATGGGTTGGAGACAGTGGCATTGACAAAATGGCAGGAGTCAGAGCTGGATATGGCAGAGTTATAGATGTTAGGATTTGCAATGGGTGTGATGAGGGTGCACAGGATTAGCAATGTGTATATGAGAGGGTCAGCCCATGTTTGGCGGTTTTGAGACAAAGCCGGAGAGGCAAGATTACATTGGTTTGGACATGTGCTGAGGAGGGATGCTGAGTATATTGGGGAAAGGATGGTAAGGATGTAGCTGCCAGGTAAGAGGAAATGAGGAAGGCCTCATATAAGGTTTCTGGATGTGGTGAGAGAGGACATGCAGGTGGTTGGTGTGACAGAGCAAGATGCAGAAGACAGGCAGAAATGGCAACAGATGATCCACTGCGGTGACCTCTAATGAGAACAGTCAGAGGAAAAAGAAGAAGATGTAATGTCAGTCTTCACAGATTTGCCAAGGATTTGCCAGACATAACACAACTTTATGAATAAATTACTACAAATATGAGGCACACATATGGTCACTGCGCATACCACTGGACAGTTAAACGGTATGAGCTTAGTATACCACATGCAGTTCAACCCACACATCTGCAACAGTACTTTACTATGCAATTACCATGTATAGGTCTCTCACATTTCTGAGACAAACAAGTATATCATAGTTGTATTTACAAGTAAGATATGGATATGTACAACATCCCAGTAGCTGGTCTAGCATTGTCAAAGTCAGTATTGTTTAACACACACTCCAATAGTAGTCATATGTGAGCTATCCTTTCCTGGGGTGACTCATTGTTGGACATGTGCTATTTCAGTCAATATATGTTAGGACAGACATGAGGGTGTTACTGCAGCAACTGTGTCATCTTATCTACTCCAGTATTTCAGATATGTCCCTATTTTCATGGCTTTCTCTCCCCACTTTGTCAGGCTTGGTCCAGATTCATTGCACTAAGGGGTTCTGGGCCTACCTCTTTACTGTCTGGATTGTTGCAGTATATCCAGGTTTGTTGCTCTTATTTCTGGTCTATTTCACAGATTCATTTTTATATCCCTGGTAAATCACTGTGATGATCTAAGGATTTATGACAGTAAATGATAACAGACATTTCAGTTTCTGAACTCACATCCTCCAGAACATGTATGCTGAAAACAACCCTGTCACTCTGGCAACATTCTACATTTATGAGAGCAATATTTAAAATATCTCCCTAGTTTGGGCCCATTGTCCCCCATTTGGACAACCTTTGGCCAGATTTCTTGCACTAAGAGGTTGAGAGGTATGGTTGCGAGGTATGACTCTGCTATATATATGTATATATACACATATAGATATATATACTATATATATATATATATATATATATATATCTATATATATATATATATATATATATATATATATATATATATATATATATATATATATATATATTTATATATATTATATATATTTACTTTTTATATTTATTTATCTAAACAAATATATATATATATATATATATATATATAGATATATATATATATTATATATATATATTTACTTTTTATATTTATTTATATATACAAATATATATATATATATATATATATATATATATATATATATATATATATATATATTTACTTTATTATTTATAAATATATATATATTTTTTTTATATGTATAGCTTTATAGTATGTATATATTTTCCATATATATGCATATCCATACATATATACATGTGCATATGTATAAATACAAAACCTGACTTATTATACAGAATCTTTTCCCTACTGTTGAATTACTCTACTGCATGATATGTTTGAAAAAGCATCAGCACTCCTTATAACAAATGATGTAGTGGTACATTGCTCGGACTGTGATGTACAAGGCCTTGGGTTTGAGAGTTGGCAGTGCTCATCATTTTGTTGCTAGGCAGAACAGTGGCTGATGGAAATAGAGTGATTAAAGCAGTTTTAAGCAGTTTTAAGAAGGTTTGTGTGGGTTTGTGCAATGCTAAGCGATGCCAACACACAGTTAAATGGACAGATGTTTAATCTGTTTGGCTTTACTTAACAATGTGTGCAAATCCAGTTAGCTGAGCTACCTGCTGCTTAGCATTCATGTTTGAGCAATGCTTAAACCTGCTAAGCATAGGTGAGCATTGCTCACAGTTCATTCTTATAAAATATATTTTATATATATTATATCATATTATTATTATTATAATATAATATATTATTATATTTTCATAATTATATCGTATCATAATATTATATTATTTTATATTATATTTTTATATACAATTTTTATATATTTCTTATAAAATAGTAAATGTACTTTCATTATAGTAGCAAGGGGTGTAACTATACTATATGGGACACATGTATACATGTGTGGTTTCACATGTTATATGCACCCACACTTCCATTTTACACCAGCTACATTATCCTGGGTGACAAAAATAACTGACCACATATTTTAATATGAAAATAGTACTTTTAACACTGCTTTCCCATGTAAAATCGGATTGCCTGTTGTAGTACTCTGTTACACCTGCATACAAAGCTGGGATGGTTTGAGGATTTGAGCTGTATATTTTTATTTATCTCCTATTGCATATTAATATTATATTATTATATAAAATGCAGAGTACTGAGGTTTTTGGCCAGATCATTGAGGACTGCTGTCATGACATAATGACGTACATTCCAGTCTCAGACTTGTATCCTTCAGGACATTCATGCTAATGCATAACCTGTTTACTAGCAACTTTCTGTCTGTCCTCTGTGCATATGGGATGACACCGGTGCTCAGGCTGTGGTTGATTAAACTGCAGAATGGGTCTGAGAGACCATGCCTGTGTTCATGCAGGATGCAGCCAGGAATGGTATCAGGTCTATTGAGACCTCTATGTGTTGCCTTTGAGAGGGCATTATAGACCTGCTTCCTGATCATGAGGGGGGGCAGGTGCTGTACATACACATGTGTACCTATGGGGGCAGGGGGGTGTATTTTACACTTCACCTATCTGCAGCCAGTTGCCTGTGTCTATGGCATATGTGTATGTGGTGTTATTGACCACCACTACAGAGCAGATGTGTGTGTTGCCTCTGGAACTGCAGGCACATATCTGGAAGGCCTACTGATTGGCCTTGGTGGATGTATCCAGTTTGCACTCAAACTCAGCCTTAGTGTACATCACCTGTGACCTTATTTGCTTGAGCAGAACAAGGTGACATGGCTGTCAATGAGGCACCTGTTCCTTCATGGCCTGTCCTGTGATTATTTCCATCTATGACGGTAGTTGTGTATTGCTGCTGTCCACCACAGGTGGTCAGCCTACCTTGAGTGGGTTGATGTCCTGTCAGGTATTGCTGAGGCCATACAGCTATGTAGGTGGCCACATAGTATTGTGTTGTGGGCCTGGACACTGCTGCTAGTTCCAACATATGGGATGTCCTTCATGTGGGCCTTGCCCCTTTTCCTTGCCTGTGCTGGGGACATTACAGTAGTGTGGGGGGCTACGGTTTCACAGACAGTAGGTGGGAATATCCCACAGGACAGGACATGTGGAGACAGCCCAGCAAGATTTTATTTATTTATTTGCTTTTGTTAATCAGGAAAGTCCACTGGGCTGGTGTGAGCCCATTTTCAGTGGAGGCCTGGTTAGAAAAGCTCCAAAAACAATGTACATAATAAAGAATTTGATTAGAAAGTTAATAGCATATAACAATATACAAGAATAACAGCATAAGAGTCAGAAGTAACATAGACAATATATGGCTATATTTTATTGAAGACTTGGATGCATAGCAAGGTATTCAGTATGTCAGGCAGATTATAATAATCTACATATACACATTTTTTTTATCATGTTGAGGCAGGACGAGGCACACTGTACTGTAATTCAGGGTGAATACTTAATTAGGGAGAGTGAAGAAGAGTGTGGGCATCTGAGAGAGGAGTCGAGTCAGGAATCAGGTTACCAAGGAATTGGGGATAGTGCATAGGCATAGCCATTGGGGGACAAAGCTCCAGAATTGGGTATAGATTGTATGTCATTAGTGCTGTTATATACATGGAGGGTTGCTAGACTGACAGGGTTTATCTGGACATGCATTTACTGAGTGACTTGACATCTGACAGTGATATGCCTCTGACATACCTTTCAACTGGCATGTCGTTCACAGAGTGGCCAGAGGTTTGCCTGTTATGTTTTATCGGTTCCTCAAACAATGTCTGTTTTTGTGAGGTTGGTAGGATAATGTGAGGATTGTAGTCACTAACTTGTTGACATCCATTGGTGTTCCAGACATCATATCCTTCAGGGATGTTATGTTACAACAATGCGTGTATCACCAGCTACTGTTTCAGTTTGTAACACCATTGTGTGTGATATGTCCCTCTTCCCGGCCCCCTGTCCCCCAAGTGTGTCATGCATTGTCCAGATGTCTTGCATTATGAGGCACAGAGGTATGGTATATCATTAATTACTGACTGAACTCCAGTTATCATCCCAGTGACCTAGCAGACTCCTGGCCATGGTATGCAGCAGTGGCCAGGATTATGGTTCCACAACCTGGAAATTCTATGGAAATCTGTGCATATGACAGTTATGTATGTGTTGCCATTGTGAACAGACTCCTCAGATTGTGTAGCAGTGTTTTGTGTAGATGTTTGTTCGGCTGGGTAGGGAGAGTAGCAGATGTGAGTGCCATACATCCTTTACCTGTCTGACTGTGCATGCTGCTACGGCTGCTGGCAGTCTATCAGGTCTGTATGCTTGTAGGGGCAGACTGTGAAATGTCTGTAATACCTCAGGATTCCCAGTACACTTTGAGTTTGGCCAGTATATGTCAGTGTAGTGTGTGACTGCAAATCAGGACATGTTTGTTCAGACAGTCATTCTACTCTGGAGTTCATTTTGGGTACTGGTATGTTGAGTGACTGTGGTGCAAATTTTTTTGGGTGGACATTTTTGCACCACTATCTGCTTTTCACTACAGTTCCATTCCTGTAGTGCATGCTATATTTAAATATACGAGTAATTGACCAGAACCGATGTGGGGGAGTGTTGTGTTGGTATTACTGTGCTTCATAAGGTGCTGGGTGACATGTTTGGCAGCTGTCATGGGATTTCCATTCTGTTACATGACTGCGGTCATACCTCTACACTGTCCAGAGGACTAGACACTGTCCAGATGCATGGCTCATATGTTTGGTCTATTCCACAGACACTTGTTGTCCTTGGCTAATCAGTAGGATACTCTGGGGAATGCAGTCAGTAAATGCTAACATCCATTGGTGTTACTGACTTCATATCCCTCAGAAAAGATATGTGACAACAAACCCTGTAACACCAGAAACTGTCTAGATGGGCCTATATTACGAAAGTGAAAAGACATTTACGCGAATACGTAAGCATCGAACCATATAGTGCGAAGTGGACTTAGAGTGAAAGTCGGAAACCACAAAAATGGAAATATCGAATTTCCATGGTTGGCCCATCTGTGGATTAGCTGCATAAGGTAAGTGTTGGATAGTTACGGAGTTTAGGATAGGGTGCGGGTTAAGGTAAGTGCTTAGATAAGTAATGTATGTTAGATTTAGTGTAGGATTAGAGGTAGGGTTTTGTTAAATGTATGTATGCAGGTTATTTATTTTGTTTGTGTATATTTTCCGAGGGGAAGTGTGTGGTAGTTATGGACCTTAGGGTTAGGGAGGGGTTAAGGATAGTGCATAGATAGTTTTGTATGTGGGGTTTAGTAGTGTTGAAGGTAGGGTTTTGTTAAATGTATGTATGTGGATTATTTGTTTTGTGTGGGTGTATGTCTGTAGGGGACGTGTGCGGTAGTTATGGACCTTAGGGTTAGGGAGGGGTTAAGGAAAGTGCATAGTTAGTTGTGTATGTGGAGTTTAGTGTCAGGTTAGAAGTAGGGTTTTGTGCTTTACTTTAGGTTAGAAGTAGGGTTTGGTTAGTGTATGTATGTGGTTTATTTATTTTATTTAAGTAGGTAGTATATAGGTAGTGGTGGGGTTGGCCAACTACGACAGTTCGATTTTTTTTTTTTTGCTGTTTCAGTGCATTCGGGATTTTCACGGTTCACGGTATAGGGGTTGATGTTTTGGTATTCGCGCATAGGGTTTTTTGCTTTCATAATATAGACCCTGTCTAGATTTACAATAGCAATATGTTCAATATACCCCTGTGTTTGGGCCTCTGTCCCCCAATTGTGTCAAGCTTTGTCCAGATGTCATGCACTAAGAGGTTCAGACGTATTTAGTATCATTATTTATTGTCTTCATTCCTGATACCATCCCAGTGATGTCATAGACCCACAAACATATAACAAGGAAGTGGCCATAGATATGAGTCCTGTACCTATACATTCTGTGGGAAACTGTACATTTGTGAAGTCTGTGTATGTCTGGCCATTGTTAACAGACTGTCAGGATCGTGTAGCAATGTACTGTTTACATGTTATTTGGGCTGTGTAGGGAGGGAGGTACATGTGAGTGTCATGGGCCCTTTCTATCTGACTGTGCATGCTGCTCCAGTTTCTGGTTCCCTATCACCTGTATATGTTTGCATGGGCAGACTGTGACATGTCCCATAACACCTCAAGATTCCCACTACACTGGGACTTGGGGCAGTATATGTATGGGTAATGTGTGAGTGGCAAACAGGATATTGTTGCTCACACAGTCATTATACTGTAGTGTTCAGTTTGCTTACTGGTATGTTGCTGTGACTGTGGTGCAATTGGTTGTGGGTATGCACTTTCAAACCAGTGTCTGTTTTCCACTAGTGTTACATCCATGTAGTGCCTGTTATATTTGCAAATGCATGTGTACAGCCCCAGTGCTGGATTTGGGTAGTGTTATGTCAGTCTGATTGTAGTTTGGATGTTGCTTGATAGCAGAGTGTAGTTTCTCTAATGTTGTGTTATGTCCATATATTCGTAGGATGTCCAGTTGTTTGGCCGATATCTTTTGTCTGCTCTGCATGACTGTTGTGTATTCCTGACACATCAGTGGGATGATGTGAGGCTTGAGGTCCGTAACTAATGAGAAGCAATTGAATCCCAGACTTGTGATATTTCAGTCAATATATGTTGGGACATACAGTGTTATTACATCAACTTTATCAGCTTATCTACTCACGTATTTTGGATATGTCCCTGTTTTCATGCCTTTGCCTCCCCACTTTGTCAGGCTTGGTCTAGATTTATTGCACTAAGGGATTCTGAGCATACCTCTCCACTGCCAGGATTTTCAAAGAATGTCCACGTGTTTGGACCATACTTTAGTTCTGTCCACAATTTATTTGTATTTGTCTGGTAAATCACTGTGATGATCCAATGATTTATGTCAGTAAATAATGACATAACATTTTAGTTTCCATCCTCATATCCTTCAGTAAATATCTACTGAAACACACCCTGTTGCTGTAGCAAATGTCTTCATTTCTAACAGCAATATTTGAAAAATGTCCCCATATGTGATCCATTCCCCTTCCCCCATTTTACAGCCTTTGTACAGGTTTCTTGCACTAAGAGGGATGATTCTGAGGTCTGACTGCACTGCATGTTATATACATACACACACACACACACACACACACATATATATATATATATATATATATATATATATATATATATATATATATATACATTTCGCTTCCTTTATATATTTATATATGTATATCTATATTATGTATCTATTATTTCATAACTTTACAGATATATATATATATATATATATATATATATATATATATATATATATATATATATATATATATATATATATATATATATATATATATATATATATATATATATATATATATATATATATATATATATATATATATATATATATATATATATATATATATATAACACATGAATGATTCCACATAGCTTTCTTCCTAATGTTGTATGTCTCTATTGCATGATATGTTTGAAAAAGCATCATCAATTCCTATGGTGTAGTGGTACATTGCTCTGACTATAGTGTATAGTGTCAGAAGTTTGAGACTTGGGACTAATGATTTTTTTCCCTTAATGTTAAATGACCAGAATGCATGCTATGTTTGTTAAAGCATTTCAGATTTTCATAGCTCACATGGTGTAGTGGCATGTTGTTGTGATTGTAGAGCACAGCATTCTAGGTTCAAGACTTGGCAGAGCTGACTATTTTGCTTCTGGGCAGAACAAGGTCTGATGGATACAGAGTGATTAAGGCACTTTTAAGCGGGTATGCATGATGGTAAGCAATGCCAAGCTACGGTTAATCCATTTTAGCTTCACTTACTGCTGCTTATTCCCGCTTACCCCCATGCTAATTTCTTTAAAATAAAAGAAAAACAGGTGATAGGAAAGTGGTGAAAAAAGGGGCATGCAGAGGGAAGTACAGAATG
Organism: Protopterus annectens; assembly: GCF_019279795.1. Classification (NCBI taxonomy): domain Eukaryota; kingdom Metazoa; phylum Chordata; order Ceratodontiformes; family Protopteridae; genus Protopterus; species Protopterus annectens. Next base: position 433,010,445 of record NC_056751.1, on the reverse strand, counting down.
AAAGGTAGCTAAGGATGTGCAGGATTACACACCTATGGGACAGTCTGTGCCCATGTGTCTTGGGTCCACTGTTCCAAGAGCTCCCTCTTCCTATGCTTGAGGTCAGCAAAATGGTGCTGGACCTGCTCACCAGTTTAAGGGATGCCAGTAGCACTGGTGAGATCACATGCGAGACAGTCCCAGGCTTCTGCTTTGTATTAGGACCCTGGTACTGGCCCTGCAGCAATCTCTCCTAATGGTCTTTCACTAGGAGTCCAACCATGACCCTGGACTCCTGAATGCCCCACCGTTGCACCCGAAAGCCTGGACCTTCTCCTATGCCAGCCATAGTGCCCGCAAGGACAAGGATGAACTACAACTGGTTATGGCTGTATAACCACCTGTGAGGTTTAAACAGATCCAAATTCCCACCTTTTGCCATCACTGGACCATTTTTAATATGTTGAGCTAAGCTAAGTGACACACAAATCCGCTTAGCTAAGGTTGGCAGTGCTTAAAGGGATAGATGTTGAGCACTGCTTATCAATGCACAAATCCACTTATCTGGGCTACTTATTGCTTAGCATTTACATTTAAGCAATGCTTCCACCAGGTTAGCATAGCTGAGCACTACTTAGTATTGCTCACATTTTATAAAGTATCAGGGTTATGGGATTGATTCCTCATTACTGGCATATTATAATTTTGTTTACCTTCCATGACATCCCCCTATGTGCTTTCATTAAATTATATTCTTGTATGACTATACTGTATGGGGCACTTGTGTTTATATGGGGGTTTCATGGGGGTTTCACATCTTTTCTAGACTGACATCTCACTTTTGGACCTGCTACACTATGCTGGTTGACAAAAAACAGTTGCTACATAATTTAAGTTTACAAAAATAATTTTACCACTACTTTCCCAAAGAAAAATAAGTTGCCAGCCTTGGTACTCGAACCATGAATGCCTGCTTATAAAGCCAGGACTCTAACCACTACACTATATCTACTCAGAGGTGTCACTTGTATATTTGCATTTATCTCATAGGGGATTTTTAAGCTATGATAAGTGAACGGCCATAACACGCACACCCGCTTAGCTATGCTTAAACATTCCTTAAGCTAGAAAAAATGTATATTTTTATATTATTATGTTATATAAGTGAGTCTTGTGGTGTTCCGACAACTCTTTGAGGACTGTAATCGTGAAATAATGGCATTTATTTTGCATTCAGGATTCTATCCTTCAGGGACTCCTGCTAATACATATCCCTGTTTTCTATCAACTTTCTAAGTGTGTGAGGGCAATTTTTCAGATGTGTCCCTAATTTATTATTTATTCCCCCCATTATTTGTGCCTTTCTCAACATGCACTGCTGTAAGGGAATATTGGCATACATTTGCTTTCAGACTTCTACCCTTTAGTAATTCAAGGTAATGTATGACCTGTTTTCTATCAACTTTCTATGTTTAGTGGGCAATATGTGTGCTTTACCCTTTTGAGGGTTTTATCCCGTTACCTGTGCATGTGCACACATCTCCTGCTTTGGCAGGTTGCAGAAATGTTGTATGGCACTTTAGCAATGCAAATGTTGTGTTACAGAACCTGTCACACACCCTCTGCATTGCTTTCTTCATGTTGTTTATTTCAGTGTCTGCGGGCACTGAAATAATCATTATTTCATTTCAGTGTCCACAGACACTGAAATACTGGCATAATATTAGAGTAAATCTCTAATATTATGCCAATTTGGCTTAGAAAGTGCCTTACAGAACTTTCTGAATGCAGGGGGCGTGTTCAGTGTCCCCTGCACTCGTTCACAGTTCATGTCTGTATAGGGAGTACAGCACCACTCCTTCATGAATATGCAAGGCACGGTAATGTGCTATACAGACACGAAACATTCCATGCAAGAATAGTCTTATTCTTGCATGGAATTTGTTGAATCCTGGGGCAAGTCTTTTGGAACAAGCTCCATTATCTAAAACATATGTAATCAAAAGCAATTATTACTGAATCACATTTCCCCTAAAATTTCATACACAGCAAATATTCCTACAAAAGTTTTTTTTGCAGGGGTGTAAGCCCCAGAAACACTGCAGACAAAAGAGAAAATACCAGACTTAGTGAATGTCTACTGGTACACAAAAACAATTTTTTGAACATGAGGATATAATATGTTGGTGGACATTAGCAAGGTAAAGATGGTACACTAGACTAATTTGTCCTGTAATTCTTACTATCCTAACAAATGAAACCACAACAGCAGTAATTCTGTATATCATACTGCACTAGTCTATCAAATGTGATTAGATTGTGTTTTTTTATTAAATTTGCTTTATATTATTTGTTAGATACTTTGTGATTAGAGAAAATGACTTTTAACTGAAGTGTATTGCACCTATATGTGTATGTATGTATGTGTGTGTGTGTGTGTGTGTGTGTGTGTGTGTGTGTGTGTGTGTGTGTGTGTGTATGTATATATATATATATATAAAATATGTGTGTATGTGTTTATACACACACACACACACACACACATAGATAGATAGATAGATAGATAGATAGATAGACAGACAGACAGACAGATAGATAGATAGATAGATAGATAGATAGATAGACAGACAGACAGACAGACAGACAGACAGATAGATAGATAGATAGATAAATATAGGTAGGTAGATACAGGTATAGATATATAACTATATAGAAATATAAATTTTATATATATTTATATATGTGTGTGTGTGTGTTTGCATGTATATACATGCACAAATGCACATTCTTTGAGTTATCGTCTTCCTGTTACATGCTTACTTTGTTGAAAAATTGAAGTGCGTGCTCCACTAGTTGAATTCACATATGATTTAGTGCTAGAAATTTCAAAAGCATGGAGAAGGATTTTTGAAGGCGAGTTTGGACTGGGGTGGGGGTGCTTGTACTAGTGTTAGTGGGTTAGGGTTAGGTAAAGGGTTAGGTAAGGGGACACATACGGTGCTGTTGGTGTGTTTTTATGTTTTTGGTTGGATGTTAGTGCCAAAACCTTCAGACATTTCATAAGTTTTGATATTGGGGTTGGGAGTGTTTAGTAAATGTTTGATGGAAAGGACTAGGTAAGGGGATAGATGAAGTGCTGTGCATGTGCAATGGTGCATCTGGTTTGTTGTTTTACTGTCTGGTGTAGTGGTAGTGTTACAGAAAGTTTTATTAAAATATATTGTAGATCTTGGATTTGGGGCAGGGAGAGTTATATTAGTAAGGTTTATCGGGGGGGGGGTGAATCTTCCCTGCTCCACATTACTAATGAGTGGTAGCCATAACCCCCTTGCCCACCTGCTAAATAACCTTAACCCTCTCCCTGCGCTTAACCTCAATCCTACATCTTAGCCAAGTAGTTTCTTTTCTGTAACACTACCACTATTGAGACAACTTGTGTCTGCAGCTAGTGGTAAGGTTCACTAAACAAATCCCAAAAAGGAAACTGGTTGTTTTCCTTTTGCAAGCTTTTCTGTTTCAATGGTGCAGGTTTTCACTGTTTTGTTCATTCAGTATTTACACTGTCCACTGTCACATGATCTTGCTTTGTTTATGACTTGGACAACTAACAGGGCAGTTGGGCACAACATGACAATAGTTTTGAGCCAACCAAACTTAATTTTGACTTGTTTTTTATACTTCCATACTATATTAATATGTGTGTAAGTTTATCTTTTGTACTTAAACTGTACCTGTAATTTTTTACAATAAAATATGGAGTGCTCATTATTAGGGAAGCACGTGGTTATTAAATTATTACCCTGATGACTGAATTACAGAGTTGACTTTAATGATTTGTTGATTAGTATCCAGAGTAAAGTGACAATCCACCTAATTTATATTTTAATATCCAGTCAAAAATTCATAAGTATGCTAAAAATATATTTTAATAGAATTAGTGCTGAGTATACAAACAGATCTTAGTGGTCAGCAGATGGATAGCTAAGTACAAACTAACTAGAAATTTTACAGTAGATCAGATGCTGGTTATATTTTAAGCATTTTATGAGTGTTACTTTGAAAAGTTAATTTAAAAAAGGAATTCTGTTTTTCAAATCTATCATATACTCAAACGTTTACTAACACTTTTTTCACTGGAGTTGCAGTTCTTTTGCAGGATGTTTAATCTTTGAGTATGTATTGTGGAACCTTTGCACATATTTTTGAGTGGGTCAATACATTGTATTCACTTATATAAAATATTAGGAATGAAAGCCTAAGTGTATATGAGGTGTATAAACATGAATTTGCTACATCACTTAGGCATCAGAACAAACAAACAAACATTTTCTGTGAATTAAGACAATTTCCAAGAGGCACATTCAGGAATTTTACTCTACGACTGAGATTAATCTTCTGTACTAGCATGAAATTGTTTCACAACAGATCTCCTGAGAGAGTCTTCTTTTCTTTCCAAGCATATCCCCTGTACCTTTTTCTTGTCTTGATTATAAGAATGGATGTTAGTCATTTCTGTTACGGTAATCAAATAATTTTACTTCCATTGACAAAACATGCACAAACACACACACACACACACAGACACACACACACACACACACACACACACACACACGCACACACACATGCACACAAACATACACACAAACACATATACGATTACACAATGTTAATCATTGACTTAACTAGTCTGTGATTTTGATTATTACCATTTCTGCTGCTGCTACTTTGTTTTTTTATTTATTACTGAGTCTCTGGACTGCTCCAGGCTGGGACAGTCTTGATATAATAGTGCAAGCAAATAGATCTGTCAGTATAGCCAGTGTGTCTGGCAGGTGGTTCACAGGGATAGGGCTGTGAGCTGTAGCTCACATGGTACAGGGTTTTGATTCCATTAGCCCTTATTTGCCTACTGTGTAAACTTGAGAAAATCTCTTAGCAAGACATCCTGTTTGCCCCTGTGTGTCCAGGGGCCTATCTGGTTAAGAAATGGGTATTATTATTATTATTATTATTATTATTAGTATTATTATTATTACTGGTAAAATAATGTAATTATTTAACTATTTTTAAGTAGCAGTAGGACATACCAGAGTAACTACTGAAGACAACATGCTCACATTTATGGAGTTCTAAGTTTTCCCACCTTTGATATTTGATCTCTGTGGTTGCCTGCATATTCACATCCCTTTATACTGACCTATTCCGTTTTGTATTTTATTCACATGTGGTAATGTCAGGTTTTTATGCAGCTACTGAGAATGACTGTGTTATATTCTAGATTGCAAACCATAGCATTCTTTTCTTGCTCTTTAGCTGTCTTGACTTTTTCCATTTCTTTGATGTATAGTGTTATTAGTACCTGTATTCAACTTTTAAAATCCTGTTTATTATTCTTGATATATTACTTGGAAGTACTGCCCTCATATATAAACCATTTCTGTAATGCCGCAAGGACTGTACAGTTTTCTTTGTAGTTTGTGCTTAAAAAAATTTTGAGCTGCCCCCAGGGTGGTTTATTCTCAGATGATTCAACATCTTAGAATGTAATAGACCTTGATTATTAATGCTGTAAAACTATAAGGATGTCTTTTTTTAAAAAGGAGTCTTTATTAACTCCCCAGCCCAGAAAATTAAGGCATGCCTCATCAGGATCTGAGCCTACAGTTCACAAAACTGCCAATGACTAGAAGAGTTCAGAGCTTTCATAATGCTGATGGAGCGATTTCTATGTGAATGAAGGATAAACAGCGATTAATTTCAGTCAATAAATAATGGTCTGAAGTCCACAGTGAAAGTAGAACAATTACTTTTCCATTTTTCCTGCCAAATGAGCTGATGAGAGAAAACAGGGGAGTCAACCACGTAAATCAGTCTTAATTTTGCCTTCCCCATTAAAAAGCAGCCATTAAGACCATCTTCGGCTCATTTCATCCCTTTCTTGTTTCACTTTTTCAATTTGAGCAAAAGGGGGGAGTTCACTCATCATAAAATTTCACTTTGACTGGCCTATCATTTGAATCTGTGCCAATAAATAGCAATTAACATAAACATTTAAACCAGGAACTGGAACAAATTCGTGATCCCCAGAAAGCTGTTCATATTACTGGTTTCCTCTATATACATGAAGCTTTGAAAGGAAGTGTGATGCATTTACATTCCCGCAAGACTAAGTTGAAATCCAGAGCAGTATTCAGAGTTGGTCTGTTGATAACAATCACTGCCTCCCCTGGTGTCTCTCTGATTGATTAAGGGCAGGCAGAAATGCATGTGCTTGAAAGTGACCCCATTTGCATGACATACAGATTCTATGTAATAGTATTTATCCTGCTAGATTTTATATCCAAAATAATTACTGTATTTGAAGTTTTGTGTTTTATCTTTAGTCGCTCTTTCAAAGTGTATTTAAATTGTAGCTTATGGTGTATCACATACAGACTGCATGCTATTTTACTGCAGTGCACTCCCTATCCTTCACTGACAGTACTTTCTCTGAAATCATAAAAAATCATAAAGCAAAATTAATTTTAGGTACTTGGGATAACATCACATCACTGGAAAATCTATAATGCTAAGCTATTTTTAAACACTTTTACTTCCATAGCACTGCGCTTCCAGGTAACTCTGTATATGAGCATCTGTTGATGAAATCTGCAGCATGCCTCTGCTGGTTCATAGAGTAGAATCTGTTCCTGCTGCTTTTACGACATACATTAGAGTACTGCCGAAATGAAAGTATAGACTTGCAGGTGGACAATGTCACTCATATTGTACTGATTAAGTGTACTCTTGTAAGGAGCAGATATGTGTTAATCTATGCAAAAATCTTGATATCACGTTCACACTTGTTAACTGATGTTCCTTTAAATGTTTAGCCACACTTTACGATAGAATGTGCATCGACAATGTAGATTCCTTTCAAGGTGCTCACATTTGAAAATGTATTTTTTTTTTTTTTTGCTGCAAATTAATTTATTTTGTAGAAATATTATAACGTGGTTTTGAAACATGCTGTAAGGTGCAGATACAAGCTTCTTTAATCTTTATTTTAGCAAAATGGGAGAGCAAGCAAATGTGATAGAGAATAAGTGAAAATGAAACATATTAAACACTGCTACAGTTGCATAGATCTGGATTTTATGTGTAGAAGAAAAGGATTGACCCAAGGTTCTTGTCTACAATTAGCAGGCAAAAGGGTCCTTGTAACATGCATACTTTTCATGTGGAAGTCTTGCTCACCACAGTATAAAATATTGGATTGCTGGGATATTGAGGCAAGAACAGAAACATCTAATCTTGTAACAGCTTTTTAAGGGCCTGCAAATATATTTTTGTTTCTTCCCTGAATATTGTGTAATTTTAGGACTATTAGTCATGCCTTCTGTGGAAGGTTGTGCGCCGGGCTGGCAACTCGACACTGTAAAAACTCCACTGCCAATCATGAATGGACAGGTGATCCGCTGTGGCGACACCTAACCGGGAAAAGCCGAAAGAAGAAGAGGAAGTAGTTAGACATGCATTGTATTTTACTCACTTTTACACATGGAAATGTATTTATTAATGTTTAATAACATAAATGTTATGATTAGATGTTAGTGATAGGCAATGTGAATAGCTTCTCACACTGTGGTGTCATACTTGGTAGGTACTGTTGGTTGTAAATCACGTTTAATTTAATTTTGTAGAATTACCTGAAAACTAATAACACTGTCAGTAGAAGTATTTGGAATTTTATTTTTTCCTCTCATTCCTTCTGTATCCATCCTCATATTAAATAAAGGTGACTTTCAAAGTGCAACTAACTGCATTTTAGATTTACTTGCATACAGCTGCTGCTTGTGTGCATTTTAACTTGTATACAATAAAGCCATTCATGTTTTACACAGTCATAGTTTACATAGCATCTGAATGCTACATGTATTACACTTTGAAAGTGTAGGCATCTAAAATATGAATAGTTGAAAAAACACAAACTAAACAAGTGTGAAATATTTTCGCAGAGTAAGTTTTACTGTTTTCTGAGGATACTAAGGAGCAGTCATTACCCTGCCTTCTCAGGCAGTGGCCTGCTCAGGGGTCTGGCATTATGTAGATTAGGGTCTGCATACTGAAATGCTTTCAAATGGAAATTTAGGGTATTTATAAACAAAAACACAAAGAAAGGTATTACTTCTTTTGGAATCATTCTATCCACCAATATTTATATCTATATCATCTTTAACCAAGTGTGAGTCACTTAGTCAAATAATAAAAAAATAGTACCTCAAATGATCATACACAAATGCTTAAAACCCAAATTACTGAGAAATAAAAAACTTCATTTAACAATTTTTACAGGGGATCAAGCTCCTTTGCATATCCTACACCCCACTACTAATTATATATACTAACTCCAAGATTGCTCTATAGTGAGAAAAGCAAATTCCATGATCCCTGCTATAGTGAAATCTCACAGAAAATGTGTGTGTGTATGTGTGTGTGTGTGTGTGTGTGTGCATGTGTGTCTGCATGGGTATATGTGTGTGTGCATGTGTGTCTGTGCATATAATAAACTATATGGCCACAAGCAGTTAGTATCTTTAACTCATGCACATTAATTTACTTTAGCAGTACTGACACCATTAGGTACTTGTGCATTTATTATAAAATAAGCAACATTGGCACAATTTTAATATAATTCTGTTTTACATACTTATATTGCTAACTTAAAAATGGCCTTCTCTTGTGACATTGTAAAACATGCAATGTCGGGGATTTATGTATCTCTTAATGTTGCTATATTCTCTTTACAACAAGTTTGCACCATGTATCATGGATGATAATGCAAATCCTGATTCATATATCTCCTTATGCATTTCTTTGCTGGTCATGCACTGAAGAGATGAAGTATATCCTTAAGTAAATGAATCAGGTAGATATTTGCAGTTTATAGACCCCAGTGCTGTTGGCAATAGGTTATACTAGGTATGATAGCAAAACTAGGTGGATGGTCATAGCAATACCAGCTGACCTTCTGTCAATGTGGAATGCCCCACAACAGCTATTCAGCTCTTAGAGTCTTGACTTTTACAAGAAATACAAGTGGAGCGTACCCTAGACCACCCTTCTCCCATCCTGGTACATATGAATGGTGCTGCACTTCTCAGTACCGAATACTCTATTGACAAACAGTGCAGCATTTTTGCATTATAGCATCTTTTATCAGTTTAGTGAAATAGCTCATTGTGACTTGATGCTAATTGTCTATGTAATGGTCTGACTTGGTTTGATACTGACTGTAAGTCTTGAGAAAGTGCTCAGAGTAGCATGAAACCTAGTGTGTATTTTATCTTATCAATTAAGAGGTTTTGTTATCTCATAAGTTAAAATTTGCCTCCCATACAGTCACATCTTTTGGCTGAACCAATGCAGCCTTACAAGCTTGGCAGCTTGCAGAGGTCAAGTTCTGATTATGAGTAACTGACTGATATTCACCCTTGCAGATCCTACCTTCCAATATTGATCCGTGATTCTCCTGCCATTCCAAATCAGGACAGCAATAATCTGGGATCATTTCACAGTCTTGTCTGGACACGGAACTGCATTCTGCACAGTGCAGGAGGACATCTGTTTAAAATTCCAGAGTTCGAGTTATCAGTATGATGAGAGCAGGGGCATCAGTCATCAATGACCAGACTGCCCTTTCATATCACTGACCGGACTGCCGTTTCATATCACTGACCGGACTGCCGTTTCATATCACTGACCGGACTGCCGTTTCATATCACTGACCAGACTGCCATTTCATATCACTGACCAGACTGCCCTTTCATATCACTGACCGGACTGCCCTTTCATATCACTGACCGGACTGCCGTTTCATATCACTGACCGGACTGCCATTTCATATCACTGACCAGACTGCCATTTCATATCACTGACCAGACTGCCCTTTCATATCACTGACCGGACTGCCCTTTCATATCACTGACCGGACATCCCTTTCATTTTCTAAGTATGTGATGCCACATTAGAATACAGCACATTTATTTTTACTCTGCTACTGGCTGTGTTCAACTATCAAAAAACAGAACACATTTATAAAGCAAAATAGATTTATTGGATATGATCAAAGGTACAACAAAAACGCTTCAATTATATTTTGAAGAGAAAGTTCCTTTGCTCCACTTTATAAATGGTAAGGAGAAAATAACTTTTCAGAGTTCAGCTGCATAACATAATGATAGCATGCTTGCAGACATCATTAATTTTTGACAAAACAAATAGCATTAAGAAATTATATTTGTCTTCCTCATCATCTTCTGTCACTGGAAGGTATTCATGGAACCTTTCATTTCCCAAACAAAGTTAAACTGGAGTCTGCCATCTTCTCCCATTCTACCATCTAACAAAATCTGATTGTGTGCCCTTAGCTTCCACCTTATTCACACTGCAAGTGATTGAATCACATCCCTAGAGTAGCATTCCAGTTTACAATGATAAAAGGCAGAAACTGGAGCTCTTTCTCTGTCTCCCCTCAAAACAACACATCATTCAGTTTCTGTGACTGGTTTAGCCCTGATCCAACCTCTTCAATCCAAATGATACTATAGTTTACCACCGAGGTATGCCAGACTAGTCACCTGACTTTTACTATCACTATGGGGGTGTCACTATTATAGGGGTGTCATAATTCCTATTATACCATGATCCCCCCAAAACGTGCACGCTGATTGGCCAGTGTGCCCGTTGTAAATCAAGTTATACTAATGGAAAAAGGTCCGGTCGCCCGGACTTTTTTCCATTAGTATAACTCTTTTTTTTAAAACACTGTCTCGCTATGTTAAATGGGTTTAACATAGCGAGACAGCTTTAAAATAAGCAACGGAGATCTCCGTTGCTTATTTTAAAGCTGTCTCGCCATGTTAAACCCATTTAACATAGTGAGACAGTGTTTAAAATCAACGGAAAGCAAGATCTCCGTTGCTTTTTAGTGTTTCGCTATGTTAAATGAGTTTAACATAGCGAGACAGTTTAAAATAAGCAACGGAGATGTCCGTTCTATTTGAAAACTGTCTCGCTATGTTAAACTCATTTAACATAGCGAGACATAAAAGCAACGGAGATTTTGCTTTCTCCGTTGCTTTTGCCACAGCTCTGATGTACTGCACAGGCGCGCAGTACATCAGAACTGCCGCGGATGCCAGACATCTGCGGAAGGGCAGTAAACAGGCATTATACTATGCCATTATTTAAGAAAAGTAATAGTTTCTTTTCTTAAATAATGTCATGGTATAATAGCAATAACCCACTTCTGGGTGTGGGTAATGCTAAATTTACCCACGGTTGGCTTTGTTTGGTCCCTCGGGCTTCGCCCTCCGGACCAAACCACGCCAACCGTGGATAAATTTAGCATTACCCACACCCAGGCGTGGGTTATTGCTATATAATTCCACTTTTCAGCTACTAATCTGTGTAGTGTAGCTTCACCATTTCAGCACACCAAGCCAGCTGCACTCTTAGATACTACCTAGAGAAAGGTGGTCCTATCCAAATCCAGAACCTCCCCAGCACCATTATCTTGGCCACCAGTTCTCTCATGCTAGTACTCTTACTTTCACATATCCCCCCAGTGTTTGCACAACATAATGTCAGCTCATGCTTGGGGCCATTTAAACCTAACTGTGTCACGAGTTAGGCTGCATTTAATTTATATTGTTGCTTTGTATATTTTGTGTCTGCTAGCAGCATTGTGGGATTTTAGGATTAAATATGGCATTACTAAAAGTATTAATGTAAGCTGGTTTTGGTTGTGTATAGGACATTAATGTTTGTATGAATCAGCTAGTACTTATATTTTTCGTTGTATTATTTAATCAGCACACTTTTTAGGTTATCTAGCCAAAACTAAAGTGTGTCAACAAATATCCATCTCACAAAGTCCTAGAGTATATAATTAATTCAGTCATTGCCTTAAATAATCCTTTACCATAATTATACATGGAATAGGCCTTAATAAATGGTATTATACTGAATTAAATATCTCTTATTCGTGATACTGCATTTTTGTTTCAGCTTTTTTATTAATTGATGATCTAAAGTGAGAAAAACAACAGAAGAATGTTAAAAACGCTATTAGCAGAGTTAAATTATAGCACTGTAAAAATATGTTTTGGTGTCAAGGGACAGAGGGAAAAGTGACTGGCCAGACAGATGACTGTAGTTCTGACTCTGAAAACATGCAGCATGTCAAAAGGCAGGCAGTATGACATTAAAATACAAACATAAAACATTTAAATAAAATCTGTAAATTATAAAAGTTTCTGTTTATTAGATTAGAAACAATTTCCTAGTTTATAATCTAAATTATTTTGCATTTTTTTATTTTTTGGTTTAACTGTAAATAGCAAAATGTAACATTTATTCAGATTCTCTGTAACTAATGCATACTGTAATATAACAGTATTGCTTCATTTGAGGAGAGTGTGCCAAATTTTTTCTTACTCGTTTACAAAGCCAAATTCATTTTTTTTTTCTGTCAAGGCTGAAATTCAAAATTAGCAACATCATGCTAGGGTAACAAGTTAGAACACAACAGGTTCACTGACCTATTTTTGCTTTTGACATACTGAGGCAAAGTACTTAACTTCAATCATTCTATCTACTTCCCTCCCCCCAAAAACAAGAAGACATATGACAGTGCACACCAACATGATAGAAATTTCATATTGTTTCTGCTTATGAATTTGTCTTTCCCTTATATTAATCATCCAGTAAAGCACTTACACAGCAGAATCCTGACGCTAACCAACAAAGCATGCAGTAAGGACAGTAGCACCCAAAAGCAAGAGGCTACAGTGAAATTGGAGAAGTGCGGAGCTTTTATTAACACCAGAGGCCCAATTGAGTGCTCTCTGTTCACCTTCACTGGAGCAATAAATGAAGAGAGCTTCAGAGGAGAGGACTCCTACTGTCTTTGCTCTGGTAATGCACAGCCGAGCTGTAGTCGTGTTGTAACGCTTGTAAGAAACAGATGTTCTTTCCCTGACAAATCTCCTTTCTTGATTTATTATTCATTTGCTCAAATCACAATGGAAAGTCTTTGGCCCATTAATTAAATTCCAAGCAAAATAAAATTTGCAGCAGAACTCATTACTGGTAAATGACTTTGACACTTCATCAGATTTGAAGGTAAAATGGGCGACTTTAGGATGTTAAAGGTGGAGAGCTAAGGCCCTTTTTCTGCTAACCACTGCAAAATGATAAAGATTCTGATGAAATTGTATGTTAGCCACTGAACTTCAACATTTTTGTTTTAGCTATTTTTATTTTTTGCTGTCTCAGTGCTGAATGAAACTAAGGAAAATTGTGATACAGTTAAGAAGACACAATAGATTCATTAAGAGTTGGAAAAAACACAATTTAACATTTTTCCTTTTTAAATGTATAGTTATCAATCTCCTGCAAAGTACACTAATATCTCTCTATCTGTGCGTTTGTGAGACAGAGAGAGAGAGAGAGAGAAAGTGAGAGAGATACAGACAGACAGACCTACCTTAATGGGCACATTATGTTAACATTCTGATGCAATGCTTATAAGAAAAGAACATTTATGGCAGGTTCAAATCCACATACCAGAGAAATCAAAACAGTAAGCTATTTGTGATACTTAATGGAAGGAAAACTTTTCAGAGATACATTTCCTCAGTACTAGTGGTTTTGGCATGAAAGCAAGAGTGTTGTCTTTTACGGTATGAGCACATAATGTTAAACATGCCACAGCACTCTGCAGCAGATCCTTGCATTTTTTACTGTTAAATACTTAATTGTTTCACACTTGCTGCTTTTGTTGACAGGTTAGTCCCTCAGAACCCTTTTTTAACATTTTTTTAAAGGAAGCATGAAGGAATAACTATGCTACTGTTCAGAAGCATTTAATACTTAAATGTGAAATATACTGAATACACAGTACTACAGATAGATTTTAACAGTACTAACATAAGCATGGCTGCCTACTGGGGATGAAGACTGAATGTTCAAGCTTCAATTGACTGAGGTGAAACCCATCGGGGAACAGAGTTCCTCTATAGGAAATCACTTTTGGTGAGCTGTGCCTGCACTGATGCCCTTTTGAGGTAATTTTCCATTTCTTCAAGTTAGTGTGACCATGGCATTGCGGGGTGTGGGGGGGCTTTCCCATCACATCAGGGGCTTGCCCCCAGCAAAAATACTTAAAAACTGTTTTTCTGCATTTTGTTTTGTGACAAATGCAGTTCAGTGATTCCAATCTTCAGTGCATTTGCTCTCTTCCACACATAGTGGAGGCTTTTAAGGATTGTGTTCATTTATAAACAAAATATAAGGAACAAAAATGTTAGTTCCATAAAACTTGCCCTCACAACACTGAAGTGCATTGCTTGGTAGTAATGCTTTATTTCTGTAATATGCAAATTTTTTAATGGAAATTATGTGAGCCTCCTACTGTTATTGCTGTAACACAGAATGTTAGATCTCATCTAACATACCTTTATGGATTAATTAACTGAGATCCAGATGTACACTGTGGTTGGTGCTATTAATTTATACAGCTTTTTATAGTGTCATTTGTTTTCATACTTGTTTGCAACTTACTGTGTTCAAATTAACATGATGCTTAAGCCAGTAGAAGTATTGAACTAGTAATAGTGGGTATGCTACACTGTCTTGTGAAATGGAGTGACATATTTCATGAGCATACCTTGTGCACCATCTTAATTTAATGCTGAGTGTAGTAGTAACGGTGTTACACATAATACCATCCAATCCATCTGAACTGAAACATTTTCCCAACAGACATACAATGAAAATCTCCTATGCAGTGGCAGATACAAGAATTTGCAAAGGGAGGGTGCAGTCTGAAAAGCTGACTTGCGGTGTCAGAGTGATGGCGGGGATGTGGAGAGATCACATTTTGATGCCATGTGTAAAGACAGCAATACACACTCAGATGCACAGAGATCAAGTTTTGATGGCACATGTAAAAAGACAGCAATATACACTCAGATGCACAGAGATCAAGTTTTGATGGCACACGTAAAACCACAGCGATATACACTCAGATGCACATCACAGAGGTGTGGCTGATGTAGTGGAAGTAGGTAATTCCTGTCCAGCATGTAGTACCAACTGTTTCAAGTCATGCCTAAAAGGGATGTTTGGATGCTGTTACAGAAAGTGGATGTATTCAAAGACTCCTTCACTTTATCAGCACTACTGACCAGCATAGGAGCAATGACAGCCTAATGTCCAGTGTGGTCCTAGACTTATCCAAAGCTTTTGACATTGTATGTCACCAACATTTATACACCAAACTTGCTTCTATAGGTCTCTCTCAACCCCCCCCCCCCTTACATGGTTCCCTAGTTATCTATCTAGAAGGCAACAATCAGTCATATGGTAACAGGACCTCTCCTACTCTCTCCCAGTTACCATAGTGGTCCCTCAAGGCTCTGTATAGGACCCCTTCCCTTTAATATTTTTATGAGCAAGGTTTACACTGCCATAGACTAAGCAAATATAGTATAATATACAGATAATTCATCTTTAATATGTACAGTCCTCACAATATCCAAAGTCTGAGAAATCATTCAAATTTCTTTCTCTTCAGTCTAAATCTGGCAGAAAGCTTCAAATGTGTTCCTCGATCCTAATAAAACAAAACTGATGCATTTCACCTCAAAATTATTCTCAATTAAAAACAATCTTTCTTGGTTACATGTGCAAATACTAAAATTGAGGTAGTACAACATACTAAATTACTGGGGATTGTAATAGATGTCGATCTTATAGGTTCATAGGTTCATGGGTTGGTACTGGGCTATCTGCCCAAAGGCATATATTAGCCCAGCCATGTTGTGCAGTATTCACCGCCCCTTTAGTAGTTCCCTAGACCCTTGTACTAGCAGCTAGTACCCTTGGCCCCTATCTAGTAGTGCTGTTGGTGTGATCCCCGGTGTGAACTTTCTGTTACCCATCCACTCATCAAGGTTCCTCTTGAAGAATGATAGTGAGGGGCTCTGTCTTATGTAGATTGGGACCCTGTTCCATAGTAAGGGAAGTCTCTGTGAAGGGAATCTATCCCTCCAGCATGTTCTGTTCATTGTTGTGTTGAGGTTTATATCCCTAGACTGTGTAGCTCGAGTAGATTTGGTTTTGCTAAGATGGAGCATGTTCAACAATTCTGGGTTGGGCATGGCTCTGTACGTTAGACAGAGATCGCCTCTGAGAAAACGGTATGCAACAGAGAACAGTCTTAGCTTTTTCAATCGAGCTGCATAGGGCAACTGTTTGAGGCCAGTAATCCTCTTGGTTAGGTACCTTTGTGGTCTCTCCAGCTGCTGGAGATGTCTAGCCAGGTACATTCCAATTGGTGCATTGTACTCAATAATGGGTCTGATGAGGGAAGAGTAGAGGGGTACCATTACATCCTTAGATCTTGATGCGAACCCTTTCGTGATCAGATGGGTCATATAGAAGGATTTTCTAACCACTTGGGCAACATGGTTATCAAAGGAAAGCTGACTATCTACTTGGGTCCCTAGATCCCTTATTTCTTCTTCAGATTTCAGGGGATTACCTCCTATGTTGTACTTTGTGGATACTCTGTTTTTTCCAAAGGGGATTACTACGCATTTTTTTGCATTTAGCTTGTGACCATGGCTTTGACACCATGCATCAGTTTCATTTAGGCCCTTCTGGAGGATCACCATGTTGGCCGGAGACTCTATTATAGCACCCAGTTTGCAGTCATCCGCAACTTAGTCAGCCACAGCCCTTCCGTGCTTGCCTGTACTTCTGAGAGGTATATGCCAAACAGGAGGGACCCCAGAACTGAGCCCTGAGGCACACCACTCATTACTGGTCTGGATTCGGACATAGATCCCACTACTCTTACTTTATGGGATCTGCCTGAAAGCCAGTTTGCGATCCATCTTGTGACGTAAGGGTTTATGCCCAGGCTGGTGCGCTTATCAATAATACCTGAATGGGGAATGGTGTCAAATGCTTTAGCAAGGTCAAGGTAAGCCATGTGTACCTCCTTTCCCTTTTCTATAGCCTGAGTAACTGTCTCAAAGAAATCCACCAGGTTCAGGAGGCATGATCTGCCCTTGACGAAGCCGAACTGTGTGGGGTCCAGTGACTGGAGGTTCCCAATCTCTCCATTTATGAGTTCCATAATGATTTGCTCCATAGCCTTACAGATCAGACTGGTCAGGCTTATTGGTCGGTAGTTCCCAGGGTCAGTTGTGGCCCCACCCTTGTGTAGCGGGACCACCACTGCCATGCACCATTCTATGGGCCCATATCCTGTGGAGAGGCTGAGACTGAACAGGGTAAATTTGATCAACATATTCTTCGAATTAAAAAGACCCACCAGAAACTTGATTCCCTTTACAGGGCCAAACAGTACCATCTGGACACAGCAAGGAAAAACCTTAGCCTCATCCTACTTGCTTCCAATCCTCTTATATGCTTCACCTATTCTTACAAACCTCTCTACTGAAATCCAAACTAGCATCCCATTGCAACAAGGTAGCTCAATTCTCTCCCAACACTATGCACCAAACTCACCACAGCCAAATGTTAAACACGGCAAAACTGGTGACAGCTCAACAACTACCAAACATATTTTCATGGTACTTATAGATTACAAACTGATATTTTATCTGGGAAAAAATGCCCTGCATTAAAAAAATATACTATTGCCCTACCCCACCCCACCCAAAATAAAAGAACTGCGTTCTGGTGACAAATTTCTGCTAAGCACCAGTAAAACAAATAATTCATCAAGACATGTTGGAGTGATAGATATGCTTCTCAGAGAATTCCCATTTTCTAGAACAGGCTCCCCATCCACATGAAGCAGAGTTCTTCCCTAACCCTATTTAAGTGCAAGTTGGACCAATTAATGGGTAATCGGAAATTCATCTCTGGTCTGGTGCCCATGTGTCTGATGGACACATGCAGTCAGTAAGTCACACCCTATCTAAATTAAATTTGTAGGTCACATTTGGAATGCACAGCTAGACTTATAAGGGACCTAGTAGCCGTTAGCCTAATATACACATATGAACTTATAAATCAGGGGACTGACTTCATTCCAGTTACATCTCCAAACTCTGGAACACCATCTCTACACAAGTGAAAATTACTAACAAATTCCCAGACTATAAAATCCAGCTCAAACAATCCCTTCCCCAGTCCTGGTCATGCACATGTCCGTTACCAGGTTGAGACCTCTAGTGAAAGCATACATTTCTTATTACCTAACATTTTCCCCTCCTGTATTTGAATTATTACAACCATAGCAACTTCCACTCCTACACTTAAATCAATACGCACCTCTTCAACTCCCTCTTAAATACCACTTCTTATCTTTCTCTTTCTCTAACTGGCCCCATCTTCTGCTTTACCCCTGTCATGCATTCCCTATACTTTTGTTGACAGGTAATTTTGCTGGCATTGTTGCTTGTTTTCCCAGGATAGAGGCACCATTTTTGGCTTGACAATGGAACAGATTGTCATTTCTGCAGTTGGTCCTTTCAGCCACAAAAAGAAAAGAACTTAAGCAACCAGCCTTTGCTACCACAGCAGGTTAGCAATTTGCCTCAGCTGCAGGTGGATGAATATGCTGTGATCATTTGTTGCATCTGAGGTCACTCATCTTTTACTCCCGATCCCTCTATTGTAGCACCTGCAACCACTACAAACCAGGAGTTAGCCACGTCGTCTGCAGTTGTTGGGGTCCCCTCAGTAGGCAAGGAGAACCATTCTTGCTGATCCTGGGAAAGGGAACACGGAAGCTTTCCTTGTTGTATTAGAATGCTGTGACCATCTTTGGGAAGCAGTAACAACATGGTTGCCCCCATTTTCCTGTCAAAAAGAAACAGAAAACCAAACATAAAACTGCTAAACAACTCCAAAGAACAAAGTAAAAATGAAAAAGCAGCAAACCAAAGACCAGGAAGGAACCGGACTACAAAACCTAAGCTTTCATTCATTTAACACCACAAACTTCTTCAGAATAAATACAAAAACTTGAAACCACCCTTTAAATACTTGTCATGTGCAAAAAATCATCCAATGACAAAATGCTTCAAATAAATTTAAATAGCCACTGTGATGGCATGAAAATTTAAAAATACACTACAAAATGTAACATTGCATATATTTCATGAAAATGTATATAGTCAACAATAACTACCACTACAGTGTTTCATCAAATAAAGCCCATTTTGTGAACAGCTTGGCTCACTACATCAATGCCTTTGTAACTGAAGAAAACACTTGATCTTAATAGTTTCATTTAGTCCTGGAGAGTAGTCTGCTCTTAAAGCTATCTGCCATTTAGCTTCCCTACATGCTAAGGCTTTAAAATTACCCACCAAAGGACCACAAACTACTTTGTCTAAAAGAAAGAACGCACATTTCTTAAAATTGTTACATAATAAAACATGTTGTGCCAGTGCATTATTCCTATCTTTATTTCTCACTGCCAACACATGTTCATAAATCCTTCTACTTAGTGTCCTAATGGTCTTGCCAACATAAAAACTGGTGCAAGAATTACATACTGCAAGATAAACAATGCCCACAGAATCACATGTAAACCTGTTGTTTGCCCAAATAACCTTCTTAAAATGTTTCAACTCAACAGAACCTGAATTGGCTATGTATCTACATTGCCTTCAATGACCACTCCAACAGGTGTCATTTACCCCATTGTGTGATATCTTAGAAGTACTTTCAAGTATACTTCTTATGTTATATACCTTTTTATAAGTGTACAAAGGTTCATTACCCAGGACTTTCACCAATTCAGAATGTCCAAGCAACACCTTCCAATTTTCCTTAATAACATGCCTAATGTCCATTCCATCTGAAATGGGCAATGGGAAGACAACCTCAAACACCTTGTTTTGATTCACCCTACTTGCTACACTGAAATTGCCTCACAAAATGGGGCTAGCTAAACTGTCTGAGAGTTATAACTTCATCAACAATGTTACGTAACCAAAAAAAATCATATCCCCTGGCTATAAAAAAATCCATTTTTTTAACCTTACCATCAAAAACAGAATCTTCACTGGTCAAATGACTCAACCTTATAAGTCATCCCTTGACAACCCCTCTTCATATGTTGGGGGCGAAGACTGTCCCTGTGCAGGCACTGATTGGATTTTTTTATAGACAGGGGGATCTACCTTTGTCATCAGTACCTGCACAGGGACAGTCTTCACCCTCAACATATGAAGAAGAGTTGTCTAGGGACAACTTCTGTTTTTGATGGTAAGATTGCTGTACAATTGCTTGTACAAAAAGTGTCCCTTTTTTGAACAGTTAGGAAATTTATCTTAGCCATGAGATACACAGCAGAGTCTTATACATTCTTCTAAAATAAACCACTTCTAACTGGAAAGAAAATTTTTTCTAAAGAAAATATGTCATTTTTCTAAATGTCAAACTCATCTGAGCAGCTACTTTCAATAGTGGCACTTACTTGTATTTCATGACTGTCCAATTTGAAGGGGTTTTCAAACTCACTAAAAACATGAGAAACAACATCTTTATGTGAAATTGTGCTATCTGAAGTCCCACCAGTACCGTTAGGATGAGAAACACCATCACTGGAGCCACTGAATGAAGAAATACCTCCATCTTTGTTTCCCCCAGCCAACTGACTGAGGGATTGTTTTACTGAAGTTAGCACGCTACTAGCAATACTGCTCTGTAGCTGAACTCCTCCTCCTTGGTTACCTTGACAACGAGAAAATCCTTCACGGATAGCAGCAATAATGTTGTCCATGAAACATTCGTTAGACACAAGGGATTTGTCTAACACTTAATGGGTGGTTAAGGTCAATAAACAGTCCTGTGTAAGCTCACTTTCTGCCATAATGCTGTCCAAATGCCTCCAAATTCAACCAGAAAACTGCTAAACAACTCCAAAGAACAAAGTAAAAATGAAAAAGCAGCAAACCAAAGACCAGGAAGGAACTGGACCACAAAACTTATAACCTTTCGTTCATTTAATAAAACACCACGAACTTCATCAGAATAAATACAAAAAATTGAAATCACCCTTTAAATACTTGTCATGTGCAAAAAATCATCCAATGACAAAATTCTTCAAATAAATTATTTAAATAGCCACTGTGATGTCATGAAAATTTAAAAATACACTGCAATTTTTTTTAACATTGCATATGTATATAAAAACATGAAAATGTATATATATATATATATATATATATATATATATATATATATATATATATATATATATAATAGTCAGCAATAACAAACTACTACACAGTGTTTCATCAAATAAAGCCCATTTTGTGAACAGCTTGGCTTACTACATCAAAGCCTTTGTAACTGAAGAAAACTAGTTTAATTTAGTCCTGGAAGGTAGTCTGCTCTTAAATCTATTTGCCACCTTCATTCTGCACATTCTGTCAAATTCATTAAATCACCAAACCTCAAACGTTCACATAGCACTTCCAGAACAGCAAACTTAAATTTATGTTCACTTCCATTTTCAGTGACATGCTTGGCCAGTGCTTTAGTTTGTTTGCCTTTCTTGATATCACCTGCATGTTCCAAAATTCTCTCCCTTAAACTACGTTTTTTTAGTGATTATACTCATGGTGTAGTACGTTTGTAGATAGATCTGGACTACTTTTAGTGACTCTAGACATATCTTCACTTTTCAGTTATAACAAATGACCTAGGCATAGAATATATAAGAGGTTTTTAACCCTGGTAGGTAATTTTTTCTGACAGTAAATTATATTTGATTGTGCTTTGTTGGAACTCATACTTGAAAATAATATTTTCTTCTCTCATGACAAGTTCTTTTTGCAGAGACTTGGAGTGATAATGGGGACTGTCTGTGCTAATTCTTATGCCAATATGGTATTGGCTTTTTGGGAACATGAATTTGTGCACAACAATAATCCTTTTGCTAGTAATTTATGTTACTACAAATGATTTGTGGATGATCTTTTTGTTGTTTGGAGGGGGACAGCTGAATCGTTGAGTAAATTTATTGAATATTTGCACTCAATTACAACATTTCATAGGTTTTCTTACCAGTACTCGGAATCCATTATTAATTTTTTGGATGTATGTGTTAGTATGGATGAACTTAAGAATTTCAGTACAGCTATTTATAAAAAAATGCAGATGTAATAATGTATTACATAAATCTAGTATGCACCCATGAAACATATCCAACAATGTGCGTAAAGGCCAATTTTTACAAACTCTGAGACTGCATGACAAGGAAGAGGAAGCCTATGCTGCACTATGTCAGACAGCTTGTGACTTTATTGATAGAGGCTACACAGTGGCTGAAGTATATAAAACTATGGATGAAGTCTATGCCCTTAAAGATTCACTTGCATGACCTCATGTCTCTACTTGAAATGTTAGTTCTGAACAACTAACTAATAATAATATACAAACAGTTAGGATGTCTCTATCATACTCCAGTAATGTTGGTGAGTTGCGTAATGTTTTTAAAAAACATTGGTCCGTACACTTGATAGATAATGCTGTAGCTGATATAGTTGGTCCTGTACCTAAATTTTCTTTTAAAAACAATATCTCCCTGAAACATCAACTCTGTTACAGAAATCAACATACTAAACCTCACATCATGACTGAGAGATTAGGTACCTTCTCTTGCCGGCCTTGTTCTGCCTGTGTTTTTATTAGTAATACAACTGTTCTCTTCCTGAAATCTATGAATAGGAGGTTGGAAATGAAATGTTTTGCAAGCTGCAACACTGAGAATGTGGTTTATTGTGCTACCTGCATGACCTGTAACTGTTACTATATTGGCAAAACTAACCGTAGTTTAAAGGAGAGAATTTTGGAACATGCAGGTGATATCAAGAAAGGCAAACAAACTAATGCACTGGCCAAGCATGTCACTGAAAATGGGAGTGAACATAAATTTAAGTTTGCTGTTCTGGAAGTGCTATGTGAAAGTTTGAGGTTTGGTGATTTAGTGAATTTGACAGAATGTGCAGAATTAAGGTGGATCCCCAGAGCGTGTTTCCATTAAACCTGTCTTAAAAGGGAGAAAATTACCTCACTGAATTTTCTAATTAGGTCTGTCGTGATCTATATATAAATGGATGTCTTGACTGTTTTTATTATAAGTTTGATGAAGCAGCAGTTTTGCTGTAAAAGCGCTAACTTTGTACATTAAATCTTTTATTTTACAGCAGTGTTGGTCAGCTTTATATTTTTGGTTTTAGTTTTAGTTTGCTGTGAGAGAATAACTCAGGATGTTGGATCTCATAGCTTCTATGATTCTCATGATACCCCTGGCAAGACTCCACATGAGAAAGAATCAGTAGTATCTTTAATCTGTTTGGTCCATGTGTCAATACTCTTTCACTTTTCAGATCCCAGTCCTGGGGATTTTCAGAAGAGAAATGACTTAGTGTAGGCAATAGATATCCTTAAATCAAGGGCTCCCCTTATTCCTCCCTGCTCCAAAGCAGTCAGTCACTACAGATGGTTCAGACTTTGCTTGGAGATCACTTTCAGGAGAGATAAAAGTGCAGGGGATGTGGGACACCAAGGACAGATGCAAACACATAAATATCAAAGAGATACTTGCTCTGATCAAGGCACTCAATTCTCTGAACCATCTTTGGTCCTGAGACCTCTTCAAGTTGTTACAGACAATACCACAGTGATATGGTACATCAAGCAAGGAGGAACCAGATTGTATTGTCTTTGCAGACTACCCATATTAACTTGGGATATAGCTTCACAGCACAGTCTCACCCTATAGGCATCCTACATTTTGTCAGAGGAAACTGTGTGTCAGACAAACTGAACAGCACCAGGGCAGACCCTCATGAATGGAAACTAAATCCAAGAGTCTTCCAAGATTTGATGCATCTGTGGGGAGTTCCTCAAGTAGACTTCTTTGCCTCTTCTCTGAACAATCAACTGGCAAAATTTTGTTCCAAGACTCCATGCAAGAATACCTAGAAGATGGATGCCTTTTCCTTTCCTTGGAAAGGAAAATTCTTGTATGTCTTTCTACCCTTTCCACTAATACCCAGGGTACTTCTGAAGATTCAGAAGGAATTCCCCAAGATCATTGTGGCAACTCCTTTCTGACCTAGACAACCATGATACTCCCTTCTTTTGGAAATGACCAGGGGCAATTACCACAATCTTCCTCACAGAATGGATCTACTCAAGTAAGAACAGGGTGTTGGATACACCCTGACATCAATCATCGTTAACTGACTGCCTGGAGACTGAGTATTAATTCCTTTGAAGCACATATTTTCTGTTGACATACAGCAGGTACTAATCGAGGGAAAAGAGCCTGCTACTAGAAAATCATACATTAGCAAATGGCAAAGATTTTCTAGCTAATGCCAACAACTTAACCGGCACACATTCAGGGCTAGTTTTTCTGTTTTTACAATATTTGTGTGAGTTACTATCATATGGCTTTTCTTATTCCTCTATCAAGGTTCATTTATCAGCCATTTCAGAATGTCTGCCTGTGGATTCTCCTCTTTCAAGGGAATTGCATGTCAAAATATTCTTGAAAGGGGTTTTGCATAAGAGATCTCCATGTAAACCTGTGGCCCCTCCTTAGGATATTAATTTTGAGTTAGAGAAACTAACACTTGCTCCATTTGAACCAGATAATCTGGCTGACTTGAGGTTCTTTACATGGAAAACAGTTTTATTGACTGATCTGACCTCTGCAAGAAGGGTATCATTGTTGCAAGCTTTTATGCTGAGACAAACCTACCTCATTTTCCACAAGGACACGGTTTCTTTGAAAATTATCCCTTTTTTATCCCTAAAGTGGTATCCGAGATTATTTTAAGTCAAACTATCCATCTCCCTGTTTTCTTTCCTAAACCTAGAAATGATGGAGAAAGGATACTCCATACCTTGGATGTTCACAGACAACTTGGGGACTATCTTAACAGAACTAAATATTTCAGATCATAGGATCATAGGAGATTAGTAGGCTATCAACCCGGATGTCTTTTCAATTCTAACAATTTCATCCTAATGTGATACCGTACAAATGTTAGTTAATACCCAAAATTGCATTTAGTAATGACTGTCCATGTCCAGGAGGGTAGTGGGAGCTACATCATTGGATCAATTATTCATTTCTTGTGAAGGAAAGAAGAGGCAACTGGTGTCTATTACTTTTGTTATACCCACCATGACAAATCTATTCCAGGCAGGGTCAAGGCCTACTCTACAAGGACTTTGGTTTCTTCTATGGCTTTTTGGAAAGGGTTGGATTCTGGAAGCATTCCAGAAGCTGCTACTTTGTTCTCTGTATATACTTTTACTAAGCACTATTAGTGGGATTCTTCTATAGGTCTAGATCAAGCTTTGCTAGGACCATTCTACAGGCTCTCTTGGACCCTTTTCCTTCCACCTCCCAAATATAGTTAGCTATGATAATCTACCCATATAGCTAATTTGCTGCAGCAGTGATCAATAAGACGTACACGGTACAGTTGTGTAAGTTGAACTTACCATAACAGTAGATGTTTGATTGATCACAGCTGCAGTAGCCACTTCCTTCCACTCCTTATTTTTTGTTGTATTTTTTACTCCAGGGTGTGGACATTTATTTTTTGTTATTCCTTGCCTTGCCCTTTCAGGGCTCAGCCTCCCTCTCTCTACTGGGAGGAAAGTTCTGAAGGGCTTAACACCCAAACTTGTGTTTTAGTCAGCTCAACTTGAGCTGCTTGACAGTTTGGATACATGGAAGGTGCCCTGAAACATCAGAAGCTGAGTGGCTGTTATATCTTTGGCAAGATATAACTCATATAGTGAAGGCTAATGCAGCAGTGATCATTCAAACATCTACTGTTATGGTAAGTTCAACTTACACAACTGTACTTTCTTAGTTCCAGCCCTTGCTATATCTAACAATCAGTAAGAGCACTTACTGGTCATATTACTGGGAAGGCACCACCTATATCATCTGCAGAAAAAAAATATTACATCTGTGCATAGAAATTGCTTCTTAGTATTGTTCAGTCATATTGAAAATGACACACAAACCAACAAGACTTCACCCAGCTTTCCAGTTTAAAGAAACTAACAAGTTGCCGAATAAGCTTGACAAAAGGCAGGTGCCACATTCAGCACACCCCATCCAGCCTTACTGAGGATGGCTTCACAAAAATAGCTATAAAATGAATGAGCTTTTATTTATAATTTATTTTTATCATCTGGCATCATACCACCTTCATTCAAACATATTATTCAACTCCACTCAAAGTATCATCACCTGCTGCAGCAAAAGATAAAGTTCATGGTTAACCTTCATCAATGTTCTCAAATATCTGGAAAATAGCCTTAGAAGCAAATATTTAAACATATAAGGAACTACGGACATCTTTGTGGTGAACAGCATGCTTTTTGTAATGGCTTCAGCACAACTACCTTTCTCTGCATGGTACCACAATTTTTTACAAAATGAATGATAGTTGGTTAACAGCTTTATTTATTTATTTATTTATTTATTTATTTATTTATTTCTATTTGATAACTGCTAGGTAGACTAGTCTGAGGACCCTTTTCAGCTGTAACATGGACCCAGGGGGGCAAATACAGTAGATAAGCAACATAAGTAGTACAGTTATGCAGTATGAATATGCAAACAAATATGTAGCCCTAATATACAGTAAGTAAAACTTTACATACACAAATGAATAAAGAAGACATAGCATAGAATACATATAGGCAGAAGAGCTAAAATGTATGTAAACATGTAGAGACATGGAGAATGAAAGTGGCATGGTGGAATAGTTAGCCTTTGTCAATGAAGCAAGAACATGGCGAACCATTCTGGAGTTACTCAAACAGAACTATCTTGAAATCTGCTAATATGGCTTTACTATTTAAATCTGATGTAAATTTGTTTCAAAGGGCAGGACTGAGTATAAAAAAGTCCTTTCACCTACAACTGTTTTAAAGGGTGGTCTTTGCAGAGAAATATGGTCAGGCTGGGAGTTTCTTAGGCTCTTTGATTTGGTGATATCTTCTTAAAGAGGGACAACATCCTCCTATCAAAAGTTTATATATTTGAGAACTAAGTAAATAGTTGGCTCTTTCAGTTATAGAGAGTCAGTTTACCTTCTGTAGAAGATGGCAATGGTGAGTTTGAGACTCCACAGATGGGCGAATCTGCAGATTATGTTTACACTGGCCTGTCTTCTTTTTGTATTGTAGGAAGAATGGAAGGTTAAGAGAGGAAGACTATATTCTAGTATAGGGAAAAGAATGTTTTTAGCTATGGCCAAACTAGCTATAGCTGAAAGAATGTAAGAGATTCTGTAGCACAGTTTAAGTGGGTCAAGGACTTTGGTCACAAAATTGCCAGTGTGGTTAGAGAAGGAGAGAGAAGGGTCAAGACTGAACCTTAGGTAACTGAACTCAGTGACTGCGGGTATGATACTGTTTTGAAAATCTGATATTGTAGAAGGTAACTGAAGGAATTTTTGTGGGGGTGACCATAACATAACATTAGTCTTTTTTTTGGATTGTCAGTAGTTTATTGGTTGAGAACCAGCGGCGGAGAACAGAGATGGACTGTTGAACTTGGGATTATAGACTGTTGGAACATTTATTCATTTGCAATTGGAGAATGTAATATGTATATATGCAAAGTAATAAAGCACATATTACTTGTTTAAAAATATATACCTTTTATTTCATAATAAAATATATTAAACAGATAAGCACTTTCTATTTTAATTGGGCTTTATTAGATCTAATGATGCCCACACAAACATACACAAATAGTTAGATAGATAGATAGATAGATAGATAGATAGATAGATAGATAGATAGATAGATAGATAAACAGACAGGCAGAGAGATATGCATGGATTTGGGTCGATTTAAAACTATCGAATGACCCAAATGAGGACATCCACAACATTCACAAAAAAAGTCAAAACTACAGATGTTGACATGCTATTATGCATGTAATGAGCAATAACCTTAGCACATACATAACTACACAAAGAAAGAAAAAGAAGAAAAGCATTGTTTTTTGCAGGGGCCACACCCCACTGTACCACCAATGGGGCGGCTGTGCCCCATACCGTGTAACATCTTAATGTAAGACGTCTGGACAAAGCCTGACATAATAGGGTCTATATTAGATCACCGAGCGCTTAAAAAAGTGAACTGTGATTAATCGACCCTATGTACTCAAAAGCTTACAATTTCGAACTGTCAGAACAGCAGTTTTTTTTCCTAGGGAAAAAAATTGCTGTTCCAACAACAGCAACAAAAAAAAAAAACATACTTTAAATATTACATTAAGTGGGGGGCTTCGCCCCCCACACCCCCTACTTAAATATACCAACTCAGAGACCGCACTACAGTGCCAAAAATGGCAAAGTAGCAAAGCGGGCAAGCAAATTCTTTCCCAGGGAAAGAATTAGTTTAAAAGCCGCTTCAATATTTTGCCGTTTCAGGCTTTTGAGTTTGACCAAGACGCATTCAAAAGAATGCGTCTTCGGTCTTCTAATAGGGAACCACATAATAGGGGCACAAAGACCCAAAAGTAGGGACAGATTTTAAATATTGCTTTTTTAAACTTAGAAAGCTGCTAGACTAAAAGGATTTGCATTGGCATGCATTTTCTGAAGAATATAAAACCCAAAACTCAAATATATGACATTATTTGGTGACTTCAATCCTCTCTCTCTCTCTCTCTCTCTCTATATATATATATATATATATATATATATATATATATATATATATATATATATTATATATATATTTTTCTATATATATATATATATATATATATATATATATATATAAATGTATGTGTATGTATATATATATATATATATATATATATATATATATATATATATATATATCTGGGAACATGATTAGTTGTCAGTAGTATAGTTTGATTAACAAAGGAATGCAGTTTCCTGACTGCTAATCTTATATTTGCTTTAATTGACAAAAATAATTATCTGTATGGTTTCTTCAGTAACTCTGTTAATCAACCTGTTAAAATGAGAGGAGTGATTTCTTGACAGCAGTACTTAGGAAAGGTCTCCTTTTCTCCAAAGCTGGTATGTGTGTGTGTAATACCTCTCAATTGTAGACATTTTCACAGAATGTTCAGATTTTTACCTCATATTTTTGGTCCATTTCTCATAAAATTGCGGTTTTCTGGCAAATCACTCAGGGTTCAAGTCAGAAAATAATGACAGACATTTGAGATTTAGACTTCATGCCCTTCCAGAAATCAATGTTAATGTAAAACCTGTTATTCTATCCACTTTCTAAGTTTGTAGGAGCAATATTTAAAAAAAAAGATCCCTATTTTGGGGACTTTGTCCCCCCATTATTTATGGTTTTGTCCAGATTTCTTGCTCTAAGAGGTTGAGAGGTATGGTGTGTGTGTGTGTGTGTGTGTGTGTGTGTATATAAATATATATATATATATATATATATATATATATATATATATATATATATATATATATATATATATATATATATATATATATATATATATATATATGAATCTAGGACTTTTGATCGAAAGATCAAAAGCCCGAATCCATTACCACCAAACACACTTTATCGAAAGCGCTTTCATCGAAAAAGTGCTTTCATTAAAATATGTAAAAAAAAACCCCACAAAATCTACTTGAAGCCCCCCTGCACCCCCCGATGTGGGGGGATGTGCCCCCCACACACCCCCTAGTTTAATATTCTCAGTCCGAGGTTGCACTACAGTGGGGAAAAGGGAATTTTCCCTTACCACCCAGCAGTATGACTGAAACAACAAGCATACCTACGCGAAAGTGCTGCTTAGGTGAACAGCACTTTCATGCAAGTATGCTCACCAAATTGGGATTCGGTGAAAGATGCAGTCTAGCGTCTGTAAGGAGCCTACATATATACATATATATATATCTATATATATATATATATATATATATATATATATATATATATATAGATATGTGTGTGTGTGTGTGTGTACATATACAGTGATGGGTTTGGGAGTGCAGGAGTCTGTCCTCCTGCAACAAGATTGTTTTGGGGGAGCAAGTTGTAAAAATCAGAAAAAACACCTTGGGAGCACATTGAAGCATACCACTTGTCATAGCACTACGATTTTAGCCCTTAGATTTGGCCTTGCTTCTTAGATTTACTGATGTTTCTCATAAAAGTCAGACGTGTTTATGGATACATGTTTTAGTTAATAAATAAACTAAGCATTTACAAAGATTTCCTATCACTAACTATATATGAAGACCTGTTGTGGAAAATAAAAAAGTGCTCCTCTTTGTGATATTCTGCTAGGTTAGTGCTATAATGTATAATGTTTAGAGAATGAGAGGTATGTATTGTTGACAGCATCTGTTTGTAAATGTAAAGTAAAGTGAAAGACTGTCTGGAAGGGTATTACTTTTATACTGAGAGCTCAGGTATCTCTGTTAGTCTACTATAATATAAACAGTCTTTTTTACTTTGGGTAGTATTGTTGGCAACTGTGTATACAGTGGTTTAGGGTCCACCAAATGGTTGTCAATAGTAAGGTTAGAACTCTGATTGCCATGAGCCATTTGACTTCTTTCAGACTTAGCCCAAGAGTACAATCTCAGGTAGCACAAAAATCAAAATCAATAATACAAAAAAAAAAAAAAAACGGTACTTTTCCGTTAACGGGGCAACAGTTGTGGCACAGAATATACATTGAGAAGTAACTGCTGTTACATCTCTGCCGGTTCTGATTTTACTTGTTTTTTTGTAGAAAGAATGGAAATCCCGATCAGTCAGTAATACTACACATTATCATTTCCTTCTTGTGTATCTGTTTGAATTTATTTACTACAGTAAAGTACGGATTTCGACATTGTTTTACAACAGTAATCCCACCCCCACCCAAATGGGCCAGTTTTATAATTATTCTTCCAAAAATGTAAAATGATGTAAAACTTGCTGTTCTACTAACTTTCCCACTGAATTAGAGTATTACTTTAAAAAGGCATCTTGGGAGGATTCCACTGCACAGTAGCCAACGGTACCTGATTGTGGCCTTTCTCATCTGGTTACATTTGGCTCTGTACTTGTTTCGCGAGCAATACATTTCACTCTGTAGCTGTTTCTTGAGCAAAGGGGTTGACAGATATGAGCCTATTATATACAAAGTATGTCATTTTGGTTCTGTTAATAGTGCTGACTGCATGTCACTTTGACAAGACTAATAGGTTGGAAAAAGTGAAATATGCAATCTTTGCCAAAAAAATGAACCATGCTTCGCATCCTCCCCAGATGTCTTTTTTTTAAATAATACTGTAATTCAATGGGAAAGTTAGTTGAACAATTTCCTCAATAATTTGGCTTTGTCCAGACTTTTGGGTAAGCAAGTTAAGAATTAAGCTTGGTTGCTGTACAAGAAATCCTAACACCAATGCTCTATTTTATTATCATAATACATAGATATTGACTACCATTCTGTTTTAAATGTTATTAAGGCAGCTTAAAAGCTGGAATGCATACATATTTTCATTTAAAAGATACACATTTGGTAACACTGTGCAAGGAAAGTATAACTTTTTGTGTACACATCAGCAGCAGCAGTGTGATTTTTATGACTGCGGCCTAACATTCCAAGTGGTGATTACAGCTGTTGCCCCGATAATGGAATAGTACCCAAAAAACAATTGTGGTAAGCAAACATGTTCGAAAATATAAAACACTGGAATGGAAAATATACAGTGCTGATATTTTAGAACAAATATTTGTAACCTTATAGCCAATAAAAATCTAATTTGCTTACAAAGTTTAATGTCTGTTAAAATCTATTGCTCCTTTTTAAAGTTTTGTAACCTACGAACATAGAAAGGAACAGAGTAGCCAAATGAAAGGCTGCAGTTCTGAGAGGGAACACTACAGATTATCAAATTCCAAGCATTCGAAAATCTCTGCCTCAAAGCCAGGAATTTGAGTGTCTCATAGCTCAGCTAGGTTGCCAACTGTGCTCAAACTCAAATATGAGTTTGGGCAAGCAGCTGTGAGGAGGGAGCCGGAGATGGTGGATTTTACATTTAGGGAGAGAAAAGGGATTTTTGGTTGAGGGAGAAGGAGGGGAGTTTTAGGTTTGGGGAGCAATCAAGAAAAGTAGATATAAGGCTGGGAGTTGGACTTTTAAGTTTAAAGAGTGATTGGAGACTTCAGGGTTAGGGACTGAAAGCAGAGATTTATGGTAAGGTAGTGAGGACTTGGGCTGGGAACTGGTTGGGAGTTTTAGGGTTAGAGTTTAAGTTAAGATAGGGATATACAGTTGTATAGAGTCTCTCACTTTTTTTAATTTCTCCAAGTCTTCTGGGTTTCTAATACCATGCCAGGAATGGACCCCATTCCTAAGTCAAAGTGCAATTAAAGTTCATGAAATTAGTATTGTTTCAGTCTTTGATGTCAGGCAGAAGTGTTTTTTGCAGCAGCCACAATGTGCCCAGTAATGAATCCTGTGATTCATACAGAGTTACATGTACTGGTACCATATCAAAATACAACTGATTGATCGTATAGCTCATCTGATGAGCTACACGTCTTTAAATCATCGACAAAGAGAAGATGGGAAGTCTTTTCACTTTGTTGTTTCTAGGACCCAAATTATAGCCATGCCCTAAGCTGTTAAGTAGACAGCTTAATGGAATAAGGACAAGACAGAATAGCAGTGATGACAGAGAGTCACCCTGGAATATTCATCATCATCATCAGCCCCCTTTTTTCCCATTTTTGTACATGGGGGTCAGGGTATCGTGTTAACTGTTGCCAACTCTTTCAATTCAGTGCCACACTCCTGCCTTCTTCAACACTCATGTCTAACTGTCACAGATCTTCTTTCACACAATCCATCCACCTCTTTGCTGGACGTCCTCGCTTCCTCTTACCTTCTTCCTGTCTGTCACAAATCTTCCTCAACAGATTGTCTTCTGCTTTTCTACACATGTGCCCATACCATCATAATCTGTTTTCTTTTATCTTTTCTGCAATTGGAGCTACTTTGGCTTCTGCTTTTATGTCCTCATTTCTTCACCTGTCCCACAGTGAGCATCCTACGACCTTTCTCAGGCACTTCATTTCCATCACCTCTAGCTTCTTCAACTGTTCTGCCTTTACTGCCCAGGTTTCTGTACCATACAGTAGTACTGGTCACACCACTGTCTTGTACACCTTACTTTTCAGCTTCTTTGGCATTCTTCTGTCATAGACTACACCTGATACTCTGTTCCAGATGGCTGCAGTCCCTCTGATTCTAGCTTTGACCTCTTCATTCTGACTACCCTTATCCTCAACTACCCCTCCCAGATACTTGAAGCTGTTTCTGTGTTCCACTATCTTCCCTTCAATCTCTATTCTCAGCTTCTTCTGATTTCCCTAATTTGCTACCATTTCCACCGTCTTATCTGTGCTTAGTTTCATCCCATGTACCTTCAGATTTGCATTCAATTCTCCTATCCGTGGCTGAAATTCAAACTCAGACTCTGCCTGCACTGTCACATCATCTGCATACAGCAGATTTGTTGATCCCTCCCCTCCGACCTATTTGCTAATGTAGTCCATCACCAGTATGATTAGCAGTGGGCTCAGAGCTGAACCCTGATGTATACCCACTCCCGCTGGGAACCTCTCCCTGGAATATCCCCCTTTGAATTGTTATCCCTGGGATAATAATTTGTCCTTTATCATGGCCTAATTGCAAAGTGGTCTGCCACTGTTTCATGGTCACTGCAATGTAGTAGATCAGTGTAAGGTGTATCTTATACATTTTTTTAAGTGCTCTTTTATCCATAAATGTTGTATACTATCAAATTATTTTTTGCAGTCAGTCCATGCCATACTTAGATTCTTTCCCTTTTTACATTTCTCCACACTTTTATTTAACAACAAACTATTCTGTGTTCCATATGACTTTCTTTTATTGCTATGTTGTTATATTGCCATAATTGAGTTTTCTTCTAAATGACTATAAACTCAGTCGACATCAGTTCCAGTGTATAGTTTATACATCACTGAAAGGCAAATTAGTGGTCTATAACTTTTAGGGTAGCTTGCAGGCTAACTCTTAAGTAGGAGCATTGTTTTTCCTGCTGTTAGCCAGGCTGGTGTCTGTTTGGGGTGTGTATATAAATAGCCCTTACTCACGGCTAAAATCTTCGTTCAAAGATGTTAAAACTTTTAACCAAAAGTTAGGTACTGCATCTGGCCCTGGGGTTTTCCAATTAGAGGCTTATTTTAACTTTATTTCAATATGTACCTTTAAACTTCTTATTCTTTCTTTTACTTCTATGAATTTAGCATCTTTGCAATGTTCCACCGAATCTTCATAGGTACTTCTCTAAAATATATCTATTTATTCTTTTTTGGTAGTCTTTCAATTCCTTTTACCTTGTTTCCCAATTCTCTATAAAACCTTTTGGGGTTCGGTGTGGGGAGGGCTATGTACTAGCAGGAGATCAGGTCAGTGGGAGTCTGAGCACTTTCTTTTTCATCAAGTGGCAGTGAGCAGGTGTGTCGTGAGCTACTGGTGCAAGAGTACTTGTAGAAAACCCTTCTGAAACTGAGTGGAATAAAAATGTAATTAGTGCCCACTGTAGTATTTGTGTTTTAAAATAAAATGAAACAAATGCTGACCAACGTGTTGAAATCATTCTCAGTTACAAGTTTTTAATTCACATAAACTGAAATTTGACTGCATACTGTTAGTAGAATAATCTTTGAAATCTATAATGGGCAGACTGCTGATTCCTTATAAACAAGAAAAGCTTAAGCTATAAGATACTTAAACAATCAGATCCTTTATACAATCGGTGACATTTCTGTAAAACTTCTTTATAGATGTAACCACAGCTAACATTACAACTACACTAAAACAATCCATTCAGACGTTTATTAATGAAGAATGTAATTTGTTGTATATTTGTAACACACAAGTTAACAGTGACCTGATGAAAGTGCAAAGTTTAAGGACAGAAAAAACATTAATTGCAATTGCCAAGAAAAAAGTTGCAGTTTTATTTCAGAAATGTCCATTTTTCTTTGATCTGTAATATATGACTAAGTGCTCCTGTATTTACTCAACATCTAAAATCAAAGTTTTTTTTTGGGGAAGGGTGGAAGTCAAAACTGCTCAGATAATGTCCCTAACAGTATATTCATTACATGCTCCAGAGAGTAGATGACTGCAATAGTAAAATTAAATACCCATTTACCAGCATCAGAAAAAGAGTTTGGGTTTTTAATCTATTGTCATTTATTCCCCCTGTGGCTGCTTTGTTTGATAAAATGCTGAGTGCAGTGTAAAAATATCCTCCTCTCTGTAATTTGCACTCCTCTCCATTTAAAGCTATTTTTGCCATAAATGAGAAAAGAAAGCTGCTAAAATTAAGTGGTGTCAGTTCTCAATGACACTTTAATGATAGAGCACTTGGCAAACAAGATGTGAATGAATTTCATCTAAGAGCACTTTGCAAACAAGATGTGAATGAATTCCATCTTCTTTAGTGAAATAGCTCCA
The DNA here is from genome assembly GCF_019279795.1 of Protopterus annectens. Taxonomy (NCBI): domain Eukaryota; kingdom Metazoa; phylum Chordata; order Ceratodontiformes; family Protopteridae; genus Protopterus; species Protopterus annectens. Next base: position 432,974,840 of record NC_056751.1, on the reverse strand, counting down.
TCCACAAAATTCTAGCGAGAACTCAAATAAAGTCAAAATGTTGCCATTTCAATTCACATTTACTACAAGTCAAACAGAAAATATGCTCGATAAATTAAGGTGCGTGCAGAAAGTGTAAGTATTTGTAAAAAGTAAAACGAGGCATGCTCGATGACATTGGCCTTATCACCAAAATGTACTTAATACTATGTATGGCTATAATTTACAAATAAGAAATGACAAAAAGATGAAACAGATCATTAATTAGCTTATGTTATTTTATGGTATGGTGCCCTACAGATTGCATTGCTATTTGTTTTTGCATTTAGATATAAATCAAAATTAGGATGTGCTACAAAAAAATAAACATTATTTGTTTAACAAATTCTGTGTTTGAATCAGAATGCAACATCACTAACTGATGATGGATGATAGGTGGAAGGAAGAATTTTTGCAGTGTGTTGATAAAGTTCTTAACAGAAGTATAAAAGGTCAGTAATACAAAACTCTTAATATTGTGACAGCTAAGCAAAGAAGTACAATTCTATACTTTTTATAGGGTCACAAGAGCTTTGGTCACATAATACTGTAACATTAGGCAAACACTTCTAACTTTACATGCGTTTTCCTTCCAAACAGCCTTTAATATCTCTACAAAATATGTGCATCTTGTATTATTCACTGACATTTGGAAGAAAACAACAGATGCATTTTCTTATTTGGTCATACATTTTCATAAGCTGGTTTATTATTTTAGATTTAAAACTGATTTGATATTTATTTATTTATTACTGCCTTCATGAAGTCCATTTAGAAAAGTGGAATAGACATTTTTACAATAATAAAATAAGTGGAAGAGAGCATGATCTCACATATGTTAAACTTAGTAAAAGTGTAATAAAACAGAAGTTCTTAGCAAAAGAACACAATGACATCGGAAGAACATGCAAAACTGAACAGAAAGCACTCCAGTTAGGAACCAGACTGGAGAACTAGATTCATGTTCACAGTCATTTCCTGGATGCAGATTCTTTGCCTTCCTCATGACCAATAGAAAAACAAAAGCAGTACAGTGAAGGACTGCATGCAGACTTCTTATGAACATATTAATATAGGTTTGAGCCCATGCTAAAACAAGTGAGCAAAATGTCAGTGTTCACGACTCACCTTCAGTACTGGTAATGCTGTTAACATTAATTTGATCCTGCTGTTGGTCATCCACAGCTCTGCTGCAGTGTTGTCACACTATCAGAGTTCTGTGTATAGGAAACCTTACTCACTGCAGTCCACCTTCAATCTTCAAGACCCATGCCATCATATGGCATGTTATTTACAAAATGTGACGCATTTGCTACTTGCTCCAGTATTCACACACACCACAAGTAATATCATTCATTATTATCATTCATTTACATAGATGACATCAGCAGGGGGATATATATGTTGCTATTGTTGATTGGCTGTTCCTTGTTCTATATACACTTGTGGAATTCTCTGGTACATAAGACTGAAAGAGATAGCAGTAAAAGTGTAGGACATTTTTCTAGAAAAGTGCTATATCATATCAGCAGAGTGCAAATACCATAGGCAGTTGTCATTTCATCTTATAGTTAAGCATACACATTCCTGAATATGCAGGTGCAGTTATTACACTACATCATTTGGGTTGTCAAATATGAGTGGTTTGTTTCGTTATCTTGATACAAGCTGGGAGCTAATTGTACTCATTTGCATTCTCTAGTGCTTTTGTGCATAAGTATGTCATGATATACATATACATATGTAACAGGGACTTTGATCCCACTTTAGCGTCCTGTACTAGTCATGTGTGGGGCATTCCTTGCACTATGGCTATTCTTTGATCCAGTCAGTTTTAGCTATTCAAACCTAGCTTCTGTCTAACCTGCATTCCCTTAATCTAGGTTCATAGCTTCATAAGCAAATACTAAGCAATCGGTCTGCAGAACATTTCAAACCTAACCAAAAAAATCCTGCTCCATAGTTCCTGCTAGCCTTAAGGAAGGCAAGACAAGATAGACTGGGAGAGTGAATTTGAGGCTGCCCAGCCAGTTATCTAGGTTTACTTTGAAGGTGACAAGGGTGCTACTCTGCTTGACATGTAGTGGAAGGTTGTTCCACAAGTGAGGTATACATTGGGATATGAATCTATTATGCCAGCATGTTTTATTTATCTGCTGATGAAGGTTTAGTTCCTTTAACCAAGTATTTGTTGTACTTTTTGTTCTGCAAAGGAATAGATGATCAAATAGGGTTGGATCTTTCATGGCATGAAAGGCTAGACAGATCTTCATGGAGGAGTATATAAGAGAGTACAGAGAAAGGGTTGCCAGTCGTTCATAATAATCAAGATTTTTGAGGCCACAGGTCTTTTTGTTATGAATCTCTGAGGTCTCTGAAGTTGTACATACATGCCAAAAGGTGCATTATATTCAATAATGTGTCTGATAATATATCAGTAAAAGGGAATTAAGAGTTCTTTGGATCTAGGGGAAATGCACAGATAAAAGTATTTCCAAACTACTGGGGAGACATGATGGTCAAATGATAAGGAATTATCAAAAAGAGTACCCAGACGCCTTACAACAGTTTCTGATTTGAGGGGTTCCTTTCCTACACACTATTGTTTTCAAAAATGAACTATGCTACATGTTTTTACATTTAATTTGAAACCATTGTCATTCCACCAATTGTTAATATGGTCTAAGCTGTGTTGGAACAATTCTGAGGCAGCTGAATACTGAATAATAACACTCAATTTACAGTCATCTGCAAACTTAGTTAATCATGGGCCAGAAGTGTTGGCCTGAAGGTCTGAGAAATATATGTCAAATAGGAGAGAGCCCAAAACTGAGTCCAGTGGTACACTGTTGTTAACTGTTTTGCTTTCAGAAGTGGCAGCTACTACTCTAACCACATGAGTTCTGTCAGACAAGCAGTTAGCTATCCATTGCACAATATAATGATTTATATTCTGATTTAAAGTCTGTCAGTAAATCTTGTATGGGATATGGCATCAAAGGCCTTGGCCAGATTTAGGTATGCTGCATGCACTACATAACCACTGTCTGCTGCTTCAATTAAATTTTCAAAGAGATTAATGAGGTTGAAGAGGCAGTACCTTCCTTTGATAAAGTCAAATTGGTGAGGGTCCAGGATTGTGAGATTTTTAATGTTCAAATAAAGGAAGTCTGAGATAATGTGCTCCATAGCTTTATTTATGAGGCTAGTGAGACTAGCGTGTCTATAGTTACCAGGGTCCGTGGTTGGGCCACTCTTGTGTAATGGCATTACAGTAGCTGTTTTCCATGCATTAGAAATGTAACCAGTGGAGAAGCTTAATTTAAAGAGTTTAAGTAGGGGTTCAGAAAAGCCATATTTGGTACTGAAAATCAGACAACCTGGTATGTTGTCAGGGCCTATGGGTGAACTATTCTAAGTATTTGAAAGGGTTTGAGAACTTGTTCCATAGTAATTAAAGGTGGTGGCTAGGATTGTGAAACCTGTGGAATAGCTATAACTATGGGTGGAGTAAAATGTACCTAAATTTGTTAGCTTGGATATTTAGCTATTACTTGTAGGTCAGGGAGTGTAGTAGTAGTATTGTGGACTAAGTCTGAACACTGTTGGTTGTTAGTTCTTAACTTTCTGACACAGTTAAATATTTGTAGTTATTTTTGGGATTAGTGGCCTATTTTATGTTCCTACTCAGCTTTGAGCTTCCCAGTGGTTCCCTTAAGCTCTGTTAGTTTGCTAAGCATGCTCTTAAGGTAGGAAAAAACGAGACCTCTTATAAGCATTAAGCAGTTTCTTTCAATTGTTATATACTTTATTTGTATGAGTATTCCACTACAGTGGTTTGTTTTTAAACTTCTCATTACATTTGTTGTGGCTAGGGACTGCCTTATCAGTACAACTATTTAAGTGGGGTAGAAGTCAGAGGCAGAGGTAGGAGCTTTACCAACAGGATCCTTCAGAGGAGGATTACAATAGACTTTATTTAAGTCATCAAGTAACAGCAGAAGATTTGCTATTGGGAAGACTTTAAACACAGAGATATTTACAGGGGAAGTACCACCAGTTTTAAAGAACAGGTCACAAAATTATAGTCTGATTTAACAAGGCATGATAATACATATGGAGCTCTTCAAGAAGTGGCCTTATTTATAAGGACTAGGTCCAGAATATTGTGGTCCCTAGTAGGAGGGTTAACTATCTGTGAAAGAGAGTTAGCATTTATAATGTCAAGGAAGATCCTGATGTGACAATCATTGGCAGTGTAGGTCAGCCAGTTTATTGATGGACCATTGAAGTCTCCCAGTGGAAAGGTCTTGGGTTTAATGGGAATTTCAGGAGATGTGTGAAGATAGCGATCATGCTAAGAAGAGGGACAGTTGCTGCTCCCCCAAACAATCATCATTGACAGCTTCTGAACCATCAAAAATGTTTAAGAACAATTTCACAGTTTACAAGCTATCATCACATGGTTGCAGTATACAGCTTATAAACTGTTTAACTGACCTTAAAGAAAATAGCACTGTTTGACAAACCAAACAACACTCCAGAGGATAAATGCCTTGTTAAATGATAAGAAGCTTAAATAAAACAATCCAATGGTGTATACAACAAAGCAAACGTAGAAGGACCATAAAAGTTAACTTCAAGCACGTTTATTAAAACTTTTTCCTGTGCACTGGGTTCTTCCTTCTACATGTTTGCTTAGTTGTATACACCGCTGGGTAGTTTACAAACCATATTTTCAACAGGCATAATTATAATCACTTAACTGAAGACTTGTAAGTTGTCAAGCTTTTATTAAATATTAGGTGGTCCTACAAGTTGGCACCCATGGCAGGTGCCATATTTGCCCCAAAAGTATGACAACATAAAAGAGAGAGAGAGAGAGAGAGAGGCAGAGAGAGAGAGACTCCTGTGGTTCCTTTGATGACCATATGCAATGTTCTATTTGTGAGCAATGATGAGCATTCATTCATTCATTCATTCATTCATTCATTCTTTCACTCATTACCAGCTTTATCATATTCATGGTTACATCGACTTCAGAACCTGTACTACAAAAAGTGAGTGCAAGATACAGAAATCATGTTAGACAGGCTACCAGTCCAAATAAGACACATAAACAAACACTCACACACACACACACACACACACACACACACACACACACACACACACACACACACACACACACACACACACACACACACACGCACACACATATTCATGTAAACTGGACACTCTGGTTACACACATCTATTCACACAGAGGAGGCATCACCTCTGGAAACTGAACCTAATGAAGCACTGTGGGGTAGTAAAAGTAACTGCTCTTGCTGCTGTTGGGGCTAGTGCAACAGAAGCCAACCAAGTAACGTAGTCATATCTGACAGTTCATCTGAATTGTGTGGTACTTGCCCACAAATAAAGGTAAACTCTTTAATTTAAATGTTAATTTACAGGATAATTTTAAAGTAGCAACAGATCCATGTATAATTTCACTGCTAAAAGAGTATTTAAGTTGTTGCAGCTGAGAACAATATGATTCACTTTAACAGATACTCGACATGTTATTCTTCCAAGTACAGATGAATACAAATATTTAGCTTAGAAAGAAGAATAATTTGTCAGATGGTGTGTATTTATTGCCTAAAGCAGTAGATGTTAGATTTCAGATGTCTGCACTATTAAACTAGTCTTATGTCTTGATAGCTTCATAACAAGTGTTTATAGTACCAATAGCTAAGCAATGGGAATGTGACTCCTTGCTACTAAGGAATCCTGATAAAATAAGAGCTCAGATGGCACTGTTCTGGGATAAGTTCAGGGATATAGGGTTCTGTTATTCTGTTTTGTTTTATGTAACTTTGGGAATTGACTTTAGAGTAGAAATCAAGAATGGAAAGTATAGCAGTTTTGGAGACCCTTAGTAAGGTGCAATATGTCCAGTGTTTGTGTGTGTGTGTGTGTGTGTGGGGGGGGGGGGGGGGCAGACAAGTAGTGAACTAAAGTCCTACAATGTATTCTCATTTGAAAAAAGTGAGACAGATTAACGTTATTTCATTAGACAGCAGAAATCAATTTTCCCAAATTTCTAGTCTCCACAATTAAAGGAAGGAAATTAGAATGAATGGTATCTGCTATATATGAATCAGTAAGACTGCTTTGTTAAAAAATCCAAAGAGATAAATCAGACTCTTTCAAGAGAATATAATATTACTTTCACTTCTTTTACCATACCATATAGTATTAGTATTTTATCTGAATTAGTGCTAAAGTTAAGTGCTAAAAAAAAATTGGTTAGGATAGCCCGTTATTAAAAGGGAAGTTTTAGCAGCAATAAATTTTCACTACTGACTGCATCATATTAAAATTCTAAACAAAAAAAATAAGAATAAATTATTCACAATATTGCAACAGCTGTATGATGAGGCTGCAATTAGGGTGTATTTTCCTAAAGCTACACTATTCACAAATCACATCTTATTTTCCGATCCAGTAAGACCTATTACAACCTACCCACTATCATGATATCTCCCTTATACGTCATGACTTTGAAATCTACACTAATACTTTAGTGCATTGTATTGAAACTATATATATATATATATATATATATATATATATATATAGATAGATATATAGATATATATATACATATCTATATATATATATATATATATATATATATATATATATATATATATAGATAGATATATAGATATATATATATATATATATATATATATATATATATATATATATATATATATATATATATATATATATATATACCCAGTGCTTCCAACTTACTAAACCTAATATATGCCACCAGCCACACAATCTAACTAAATCAGATGTACCTACTATATCTTCTATTCAAACTTGCTGCCTATTCAGTAATTGCTCTAAGGCTAACCTTACTCTCAGAATCATTAACTGCTACTCTCCATCATTTCCTCTCCACTGCAATACTGCAAAACTGCAATACTGTAATTTTCACAGATTCACTATTGTGCTAAGTCATTAGTGCACTCATGTTTGTCCAGCATATCTAGAATCATTTATTATTAATCACTCAGACCCAAAATCTGTATAATTTGTATAATGTTCACACATTCACTATTGTGCTAAGTCATCAGTGCACTCATGTTTGTCCAGCATATCTAGAATCATTTATTATTAGTCACTGCAACCCAAAATCTGTATAATTTGTATAATGTTCACAGATTCACTATTGTGCTATGTCATCAGTGCACTCATGTTTGTCCAGCACATATAGAATCATTTATTATTAGTCACTGCAACCCAAAATCTCTATAATTTGTATAATGTTCACAGAGTCACTATTGTGCTATGTCATCAGTGCACTCATGTTTGTCCAGCATATCTAGAATCATTTATTATTAGTCACCGCAACCCCAAATCTGTATAATTTGTATAATGTTCACACATTCACTATTGTGCTGAGACATTGGTGCACTCATGTTTGTCCAGCATATCTAGAATCATTTATTATTAGTCACTGCAACCCAAAATCTGTATAATTTGTATAATGTTCACAGATTCACTATTGTGCTATGTCATCAGTGCACTCATGTTTGTCCAGCATATCTAGAATCATTTATTATTAGTCACTCTAACCCAAAATCTGTATAATTTGTATAATGTTCACAGATTCACTATTGTGCTATGTCATTGGTGCACTCATGTTTGTCCAACATATCTAGAATCATTTATTATTAGTCACTGCAACCCAAAATCTGTATAATTTGTATAATGTTCACAGATTCACTATTGTGCTATGTCATTAGTGCACTCATGTTTGTCCAGCATATATAGAATCATTTATTAGTCACTGCAACCCAAAATCTGTATAATTTGTATAATTTTCACAGATTCACTATTGTGCTATGTCATTAGTGCACTCATGTTTGTCCAGCATATCTAGAATAATTTATTATTAGTCACTCTAACCCAAAATCTGTATAATTTGTAAACTATTTTTATCATCTATCTGCAATGCAGTGTTCTGTATTAGAGCTGTTTTGATTTCCTGTGTAGTGTTTTGTATTACAGCTAATAATATTCTTTACAGACAAAACAGGGTATGGCCATGGCGGCTGCTTTTGCCCCCATGTATGCTAATCTTAGCATGGGCCTTTTTGAATTGGAATATATCTACAGGAGTATTTTTTTCCATCGACATGTGATTAGGTATTTTTGATATATTGACGATTTAGTTTTTATAGCTCAAGGTGGTCAGGAATTGGTTGATCAATTTGTCCATTCATTACATCATAACAGATTTGGTTTACAATTTGATGGTTTATTAGTAGGGACATGTATTCCATTTTAGACGCACAACTGAGCATCAATAATGGTACTGTTTTATATAGTACTGTATATAGAAAATTTGATCAAGGTACACAATTTGTCCATAGAGACAGTTGTCATCCTACTCATATTTTGGAAGAATTGCCATATAGTGAGATGCTGAGAGTATCCAGATTGTGTAATAACATCTGGGATCTAAGAAGGGAATTAAAAATACCTGTGGATGTTTGAGAAAAGGGGTTACAATATAAATCTGATGGAAAAAAGCTGGAAGAAATTGTATTCTGGCTCTTCTACAAAGAACCCACATACTAATCCCCAGTTGTTGGTTCCGTATAAAATTATTGGTAAAGAATTTTCTGAGCTGATTTATTTTGTTACTACCTTTGAATGTTTTAGCTCTGAAGTTATAAAAGAAGTGAAATATTTTTGGAATTATCTGTGTTCCTTAAAAAATGTCTCTTCTTGGTTAAATGCCAGACTACGTATTTCCTATAGAAGGGGTAGAAATATATAAAACTTTACCGTAAAGGGGAGATTTTGTACCCCTGACCCCAGTATTAATCAAAATATATATCCAATGGGGACATCTTGTTGTAATAAATGTAAGGCATGTAAATATGTAGTAAACAGCTTTGTTAGCATTAATCAAATTCCCTTTGATTCATGACATAGTTTTACTTGTAACACAGAGGGAGTCATATATGCACTTAAATGCCCCTGTGAATTATTTTACATCGGAGAGACCAAGAGGGCATTTAAGGTAAGAATGCTGGAGCATATAAGAGACATCCATAATAAGAAATTAGTAATAAGAAGAAAGCTCTATAGCAAATCATTTTAAGTTTTTCATAATAGCACTAGTGAAGGACTACAGGGTACTATATTAGAAAAAGTTAAAGTATCACTGTTTGATGAATGTCTTTTTAAAAAAACAGCTTTTGACAAAGGAATCTCTGTATATTTTGAAATTTAACACTTTACATCCATATGGGCTTAATGAAGAGTTAAACTGGAAATATCTTATTTAATTGATTGATTGTGTAATTATATTTAACACAGTATTTGAGGCAAGTTTTCTGTAATGCTTTTACTCCTTGAAGGCTTTTGTGTTGAGCCGAGACGTTAGAGAACAGTTTCTCAAGTTTTAAATAAATTCTGGTGGATTCAATGGCTGGTCGTTTTTCTTCTGTATTACAGCTGCCTGATTTTTGTGAGCAACTCTGTAGCTTTATTATGTTGTTTGTTCTGGAAATTTTCTCCCCAAGCCTCTTAAAATGTCTCACTATGGCCCAGGAGACCTCCTGGTAAACAAATGCAAATAAATAAATAAATAGTCACAAAAAGCCTTGATTTGTAACTATAACTACTATACCTGCAACATGAGTTAATCGCCTCTAAGTTACCCTCGCTTTACTTTATCACTTATTTAATCTCCCTTAGCCTCCTCTCCATATGTCCTCTTTTCAAACCTCATCTCACTCAAAAAGTATCTGTCTTTATTTCCAGAATATGATATGCTCTACTGCAATGTAATATGCTTTTCTGAATCCTTCCAGAAAGTGAAATGTCCTATTGCATTTGCATTAAGTATAGCTACCTTTTCTTCTACAGTATTACCTGTTATGCAATACTGCTTTATGTTACCTAATGCAATCAACTATTACTTTTCAAATTAAGTATTATACAATATTCTGTCATGTTTATGTGTGTGTGTGTGTGTGTGTGTGTGTGTGTGTGTGTGTGTGTGTGTGTCTGTGCATGTGTAAGTGTGTGTGTGTGTGTTCAAATGAATGTAGTACATTTGTATATTATGCATGTATATTATTATGTGTATTATGTATATTATTCAGCCGTGTACTGTATAATGATGAGAGCTGTATGGAGCTTTTCACCACAACTTTTCAACCCATCCATTTATTCCCACTAAACAAATGCAACAATTAATTAATTAATTGATTAATTAATTATTAATTATTTAATTAATTAATTAATTAATTAATTATCTCTTATCCCAATAAAACCACAGATGTTTAGTCAGGCAGTAACTCATTTCTCAGAGACCTGTCAATTTCAACAACCATGGCCAAAAGGCATGCCTTGAACATCCTTAAAGCCTACCAACTTACTACTTCCTCTGTCTTCATCCTCTTACTCTGTCACAGTGATTTGTCATTGTACATACTTAAAATGATCCTCTTTAACCATTTTGTTTACTTACATACAAAGATACAGCTTTCTTTGATACCCTCTATGTGTATCAGAGACTTCTTGTAAAAGGCATATGTGGATAATTTACCCTACACATCAAGCCTAACTATCCCAGCTACTTCTGCACATCTAGAACCTTCATTTTTCTTTTCTCATCCCATAGGTGTGCCTATTGTTTCAGCTAACACTGTAACTTTTGTAATTTCTGGATTCAGTCATCCTAATTTATGGCAATAATAATTATTAGAAAGTCTGGTGCCTTAAATGAGCCTGCCTGGCATTTTAGTCTTCCTAAGGGAAGGCGCTAGGCCAGTCAAAGTCACTGAAAGGCTATCAGTAGAGACAGATCATGGTCGGATAGAGAGGTATGCAGTGTAATGGATTGGAACCCCCCTACACACACATCATCCCCTGCCATTACAGTAATCCCCCTACTTGGCTGTTTCTCCTATTACCTTAACCACTGTTCACACCTGTCAGTCTGCAGACTATTTTCTTCTTTACTTCTACAATGATTATGGATATTTGAATTTATTTAAAACTTTTATTTCAAAATTTATAGCACAAACACTGATAAACATTTGCTAAACAAAACCAAACAGTCTCACAATGAAAACAGACTTAGCATTAACAATAAACGTGTCACTCTTGAAACTCGCATTCATTGAAACAGCATCAAAACCCACATTCAAAGGAAATGCATCTGGCCAGTGGTGGATAAATCGTTGGGCTATTTTCAACCTTAGGCTCCTTGCACACATGTTTAGGACCAGCACACATACATGTGTTCTTTGATTCACCTTGATTGTATTCAGTTATATTCCTTGTATAATACAGCACCACTTGTTATAGTGTCTTTTAAATTTGTAGTTTTGATTATTTTTCTAGTAAGCAATGAAACAAAATGTATGAACCAATAATTTAAAAACTGCCGATTTCACATTTCAACCATAAAAGGCCACTTATATGCACAATATGCCAATGTGTCAATATGCACAATCTCTGTAGAAGTAAAATTCATCTGAATGCTTCTATAGTAAAGAGATCTGTAACTAATGAAGAAACTGATAGCAAACAACTTTAAATTTCAGTGTTTCATCTACAAATTAAGTGCCTGTTGCCCTTGAAGAATAAATTGCCTAGGTCACATAAAAAATGATAAGCTGGTAATACTGCAATAGGGAACGGATGTCAAACAAGTGATAAGGTAGTAAAATTGAAATAGGGAATGGATGGCAAACTGACAAAAGGTTCATAGTTACTAGGCATCTCATCAAAAAGAAGACACACTCAGGACTGCAGCACCCCCATCCCCTCTTAAAGGAAAACATGCCGTCAGCAATCCATGTACATGGTGTGGGAGTAGAACTCATAGCCATCTGCATCAAAAGTTAGTATTCCAGCTGTTGTGCTACTAACACTGATTTCAAGTTTTACAGCACAGACAGTGATGACCATTTGCTAAATAAAACAGTTGCACATTGAAATCAGACTTCACATGTGCAGCAATAAACTTCTCTTCCCTCGAAGCTCACAATTCCTTGAAAACACACCAACTCATAATTCCTTGATATTACACTGAAACTCAGTTCCTTGAAAATGTAGTGAAACCAATACTTTTGAGTAGTCTGGTAGCTGGTGTTAATGATTCAGGCTCTTGTCTCCTGTAACCAACGTACAGGGTTTGAGCCTGAGCAAATTAACCTGCCATCCCTACTAGGACATCAGACACACACACACACACACACACACACACACACACACACACACACACACACACACACACACACACACACACACACACACCTTTACTGATGGAATGTTTGTTTTGTCCATGGACAGAAGAAGCAGGCATGAATTCCATGTCGAGGAACGAACCGTCTTGTATTTAAATGTCATGCATGGTCATGAAAAAAAAAAAGCAAACAACAGCAGGTGTGTACAGTGATGCTCTTTGGGATGCACAAACACAGAGGGCATTCTTAAAGAAGAATGAAATCCCTGAAAGAAGAAATAATATATATAACTTTTTTTGAAAATGTTAATTAAAAGTAGATGGGGCAGCCTCCCTATCCAGTGGGCCCCTCCCAGCCAGCAGGGCCTAGGTGACTGCCTTGGTCACTTAGTGCTGGATCTGTCTCTGGCTGACAGTCCCTTGCTGACCTGTTATCTTGTTTTCTCTAAAAAATAGAAATCCACTATAGAATACATCACCCATTCCCCTGGATGTTTCCCACCCACATCATTTCTAGTGTGGTGCTAAAGTTTTCACAATAAGTGCAGGCCTCTTGGGCATCACTTTATTCATGTAATACCCTTACCTGGTTGTAAAACCTAGTAAAGGTCAGTTTTGTTTATTTACAAAAGCTGGAATGAATATATAAATCTGTTCTACCCCAAAACTATTTCTCTTTACTTGCTAATGAATGTTTCCATATCACCCAGTGAGATATACCAAAGAGACGTAAGCTTTTTAGATATACTGCACTTTACTTATACACCTTCTGGAGCAACAAGATGATGTAGCACTCAGAAATGCCTGGGCTGCCTTTTTTTTTTAATCAGTCCAGTGTCCTACCTGCTGCCTTTCCTTTTTTTACTGAAACATTGCATTGAAATATATATTCTTACTCTTACATTGTCTTTCCATATCTTTTTCCTTAATTTCTCTTTGCTGACTCTGCACAGCTGTGGAGACAGCAGAGTGACGTTTACTAGAGTGACTATCCCACACTTCCTTTCCTAAGAATCTAATTCCATTTCTAAATGTCTTCTCTACCTTTGACAACAAATCACACTGATTCTTCATCTCTTCCTCTACCATCTGCTGCTAATCCAAACCTCTGTCTGCCACTGTCTCATGCAGGTGCTGAAAAACTTCTCTGCAGCTGACTTGTCCCTCTCTCCTTCCCCTGTATGCTACTCCAAGATGTCATTGCTGCATCATTCCCCTCCCATCTTTGTACCCCATGTTCTCCAAAATATCTGAATAGTGGGTGACATCTTGAACAATGAGAACAATAGTGACTGGATATGCATCCTATCTGGGTGCATTGAAGTTGAAGAACCAGGTATGTCGGCTTAAAAATTTACACCTATAGTTGTACCAATAAAGTCTTTTATCCAAGAATGAAGTCTCCATCATAGAGACTTATCATATATCGACAAAGTGTACTTACTAATTAGGTTTATTACTGTCAGTCTTCACCTTACTGAACCTTTTGATTGATTGAACAAGCCTCCACCTGGGGAGTAAGGTACACCTTACAAAGTATTTTGCAGTGACTAAAAAGCAAAGCTAAATTTGGGTTCTTTTCAACTTGTAGGACCACAAAATAGACCCAAAGCCTCACACCAAGAGCAGCATATATTTTACCTTTGCCTCTTGGCCATACTTTTTGGTAACACAGCTGACATCAGGTGTTTGATCTTGAGAACTGATTACCAAGATATTGCTGAGCAAGGACATTGGGGGCTTGGCATGTCTGAGCTGCTGTCTGGGCGGGGGGGGGGGGTATCTTTTTTTTTTTTACTTGTGGTCTACCTGTTTTTCCCTTCCATGCAGTCTCAGTGGTATGCCTGAGAGGTGGGCATGCAATTGAGACTTGCTGCATATTGCCCTGCCTACACAGCAGCTCAGCCATGTATCCACCCTATTCCCATTTTTAAGCATGCCTACCTTATGGTTTCCCCAGCATCTGCCAGGAATCATAACGTAGATACCCAAGGGACCACCTACCAACCCCAGGATGGCTACAGCTATCCCTTGCTGCCACTCAGTCAGTCACTCAAGCTACTAATTGATCCAGGGATGCCTGCATCATAGTCAGGGCTTATCCTTCTATGCCACCTGAGTGGCTGCAGTGGCCAAACTCTGCAGTTTGTACAAAATAAGGATATGCAAATCAGGGACATGTTTAGGCATAATGATGATTTTCAGCTAATTTGCATGTCTCTCAAATGGATGTCATTACTGCCAGCTCTAAACAGCACTTTTCGGCGGTAATTACGATTAGTAGCTTATGTATAATATTGACAACCCCTCATTCACTCCGCATACACAAACACAGACATTCACTCACTGTACATGGCATCCTGCCACTTGATCACCCACCAGCCCATACACCCACACTGACATACCCCCTTATCTCTCAACTGTCCCTGATTTTCAAAATGTCCCTGATCCTGCCTTTTATTTTTGCCCCATCTCTTGTAAAATAAATGAATGAATAATGACTGCAGTCAGTAATACCAGACATCAAGGTTTCATACTTCTTATTGTTCAGAAAATAAATAGTAATGCAAAACCTACTGTTCTATTAACTTTTTCAGTGATTTAGAGTATGTTTATAAATGTGTTCTTTTCTGTGGACATTTCCTGACATAATATTTGGCTTTGACCACAAGTCTTGAGTATGGGAGTAGAGGAAGCCCACCCCCCCTAGATGCACACTTGCAGACATTACCCCCCCCCCAAACACACAGACACTCACTGTATATGACCCCTCTACTCGATCATACTCATGGACATACACTCATCCATTCACTCATGCACACACACACACACACACACACACACACACACACACACACACACACACACACACACACACGCACACGCACACACACACGCACACACACACACACACACACACACACACACACACACACACACACACACACACACACACACACACACACACACACACACACACACACACACCCCACTTCTAAATTTCCAATAAACTCCCTGATACTTACCTGTAATGTGATCTCTCCCATAGGAAGTAAATGGGAATGTGGCTTTTGGACTACATTAATTAACACAGCTGGTCATACTAATTTACACTTCTGAGCAATTTTCTAAATCACTCAGGTGCATAAATCCCTTCCCAGAGACATTTCTGGGGAGGAACACATTGTTAATTAACATACATTGTGCCCCCAAATGCCTGATTAATATTTTGCACAGTCATGGAGACGGCCTACTGTGCTGCTTCAACCAACTATGTAGAATCACCGCAGCGGTGTAGTCTATGAATTAGAAAGGGTTTCCTAGCATTGGTTTTCCACATGTGCTAGGGCTTAACATTGGCAGTTAACCGTTCTGAATGCCAGCCATTGTCTGTTAATCTATTAATGTAGTTAAGAAAAGCTGTCCTGAAAACTTGCTCAGAATGCTTGCTAAACCTGGTTAGCACGAGATGAAGACCCTCACTTCTTTTGTGCCATTTTGTGTTGGTTAGGTTGAGCAGGTTTTCCCTCTGAGGGAAAAATATTCTTTAAAGCATCCAAATGTTGCAACAGAATGAGCCAGAGCAATGTGTTACTGCCATATGTTAAGCTTATCAGCTGGACTTTTGATATCACCACTCACTTTTGTTACTTGGGCAACCATTGCTCTACACCAATAGTCAGTTGCTCCCTGGTTAGATCCGACCACAAACTAATCACCAATCCACATCTCACCCACATCCCCTGCAAAGGTATCCACAATGAAAAACTTCTCCAAAGCTGACTTTGGACTCCAAAAAAACAGAGGTGGCTAACTTCACGGCACCCATGCCAATGGAAAATAGATACATGACTGCTGAATCATACACTAATGCACTGTATGGACACATTCATAAATGCATGGAACTAGCCATACCTAACAGAACCAAGTCACTCTCCTCCAAAAAAAAAAGGAAGCCAGTCTGGTGGTCCCCTGCCATTAATAAACTCTACAACAGAAGGAAAAAACTGCTGTAGAAAAAAATGAATTCCAAAGACTGGAATAATTCCCTTATTAGCCTCAATAAAAATTGAGATCCCTCATCAAAACCTCCAAAGCCAGCTATGAAGGCAGAATTGCAGCAGACACTAAAAACAACCACAAAGCCTTCTTTAGTTATATCAAGAATCTCCATGGCACTACCCAGATTTGCTCTGAGTTATTGCACAATGGTACCTCCTATACTGAACCAACAGATATTGCCAACATACTGGCCGACAGATTCAGTGCCAACTTTACCCCCCCCCTCCAAGGACCGATCTCAATACTGAAGAAATGCCAGGTACCCTGCATAACTGCAGCACAGGTTAAAGCTGCATTGTCTAAGGCCAAGAATACAGCTTCCATGGGACCAGACAATATCCCTGGCTGTGTTCTACATGAATTACAAAGTGAACTGGCACCACATCTATGTGCTCTGTTCACTCACAGCCTCACCTCAGGCTTTGTCCCAACTGAATGGTGCACTGCTACAGTCATCCCTCTCCATAAAGTAGGAGAGACTACAGACCCTGGAAACTATCACCCCATTAGATTGACGAGTTTGATATGTAAGGCTATGGAGCACATCATCATGGAGCTAATTAACAAGGATATAGGGAATCTCCCAACTCTAGATCCCATGCAATTTGGTTTTGTGAAAGGTAGATTTGGCATGCTCAACCTGGTTGACTTCTTTGAGTCAGTCACCAGAGCAGTGGATGAAGGTAAGGCTGTTCATACAGCCTACTTCGATCTGGCCAAGGCCTTTGATACCATTCCTCTCTCAGGAATTATTGATAAACTCATCAAACTAGGCATTGACCCCTATATTGTTAGGTGGGTTGCAAACTGGCTCACATATAGAACACACAGTGTGAAAGTAGTAGACTCCAAGTCAGACTGACTGCCGACCAGTCATGAGTGGAGTCCCACAGGGATCGATCCTGTGTCCTCTCCTGTTTGGCATCTACTTCTCAGAAGTCCAGGCCAACATGGAGGGACTCTGGCTGACCAAATTCTCAGACAACTGAAAGCTGGGAGCCATTATTAACTCCCCTACAGATGCAGATATCCTACAGA
Organism: Protopterus annectens; assembly: GCF_019279795.1. Classification (NCBI taxonomy): domain Eukaryota; kingdom Metazoa; phylum Chordata; order Ceratodontiformes; family Protopteridae; genus Protopterus; species Protopterus annectens. Next base: position 432,957,443 of record NC_056751.1, on the reverse strand, counting down.
AAGACCTCAGTGAGACCAATGACTGGTGTCGAAACTATGGCCTTAAGCTTAATGCCAAAAAATGCATTGTCATCCCCTTTGGAAAGAACTCAGTTATCACTAATTACCACATTGATTGGAGACCACCAAACACTGAGGGCATTATAATAAGAGATCTGGGGACACAGGTTGACAGCAACCTCTCCTTCGACCACCACATTGCCACTGTGGTCAGAAAGTCCTTCTATGTGGCACATCTCATTACCAAGGGTTTTGCATCCAGGAAGAAAGAGGTCATCATTTCTCTCTACTCTTCCCTCATTAGAAGAATCATAGAGTATAATGCCCCATTTGGCATGTACCTCACTAGACACCTGCTACAGCTGGAGAGGCCACAAAAGTACCTCACAAAGAGGATCCTAGGCCTTAAACACATGTCCTACATGGAGAGACTCAAAAAACTCTAGCTATTCTCTGTCTCTTATCATCTACTAAGAGGCAATCTCTGCTTGACTTACAAAGCCATGTGTGACCCAGCTCTGTTAGAAATGCTACATCTGAAGAAATCCCAATGTCTCTGCACCACATGCTCCAGAGACCTCAACCTCATTACCACAATCAACAGAACATGCTGAAGGGACAGGTTCATAACCCAGAGACTGCCCATGCTATGGAATAGACTTCCCATACATATCAAACAGAGCATCTCACTGGCCCTCTTCAAGAGAAATCTTGATGAGTGGATGGGAAATAGAAAGTTCACCCCAAGGATCGCTGCAGTGACTCTACTTGATAGAGGCACTGGGAACTAACATTGGGTGGCACGATGCTAGGGGACACTTCTATGGACTAGGCTTGTAAAGGCCCCAGGGCCATTAGCTTAGAACACACGTACGAACCTATGAAGCTATGAGGCTATGAACAACAGCTTTCTATCCTGTCCCTTGTCAATCAGTCCTGCTAACCTTGTCTTGCAGGAAGATGTATTGTCTGCCTTCCTTTTGTGACATGATTGCTCCCTCCTCCCTTTGCTTACTCCTGTCACATACCTTACCTTATCCAGCCTGTGTCATGTGATATCCATGATCCTACTGTATCTACCTTAGTAGTTACTAAATGAAATAGGGGTGGGGCACTAGCAATGGCCATTTATATCTTTTCTTTCCTTTTTTTGTAAAAATACTTTATTGTCATAAATAAGAATAACCAAATACAGAACATTAAGAACACATTTCAAAGATACAGAGGTATATTATAAGCAAAATGGACAATAATTTTGAAAAAAAACAACTGTTGTGCTGTAAACATTTATTGCAAGACACTACAGAAAAGTATGGAATAACACAAAACATTTCTAAATATCATTAAGCATTACCTGGTCACTCCTCAACTCCTTTATCTATCTTAGCAAAACTGTATTCACATAAGTATATGTGTAAAGATATATCATGGGACAAATTTTTCTAAAACATATAATTAATTCCCAGGGTGTTAACAGTTTTAAGACTCTGTCTGTCTTCCTTAGATATACCAAACAGCCAGTGGTCCACCAAGTTTAAGAGAACCTTATATATGCCAAACAGCCTGTGGAGTCTAAGAAAGGCAGGATGAGTCTAATAACCCACTCCAGCACATGCCTCACGTTTTGTTGTATACAGAAAGCATTAAGGTGTTCCCAGACCAGATGAACATGGTCCACCCTGGAGATTTGTAGTGGACATTACGCTTGCTCTAGACAGCTTAGTAGTTGTCAGGTGTAAGGCAGTTGGAGGCTTTCTACTATGGTCAACGCAGCTCAACAATATTTCCTTTCCTTCATCAATAGCCCATTTCCCAGTCACCTTTGATCTTACCAAATGGAAGCTGTTGATGAGATACGTGTATAGCCCCAGTAGCATGTAACTCATACTTCCAATGAGATAGATGAAGGAGTTCATTCTTTTTGTAAAATTATGTAAAACTGCACTCCCTTACCACTGTGCCACATAAAAAAGGACCCCATCTTCAAGTATTGCCACCACCTCAAACAAGTGCATCCTTTTTCCTAGGAAGGTCTGAATATTGTTTAAGCATTGAAGTAACTGGATGCAGTAAGTTTCCCCAACAAATATTTCCTGTATGGATCTAATACTGCCTTGACAGTTGTAAATTTTATGCCATTGATTAGGGAAAAGCCCAAGTCCTATCCCATGATCCAAATACAAAGCAATATCTGGAGAGTTTTCATAGCACTGGCAGAGCCTTATCCTCCTTATCATTTGAAACTCAAACCTTGTTCTCCCTGTGAAAATTGAAGGCTCTAGACTTCCCCAGGGCATCTACTCCCAGTCAGATTAAAGTGCTTGATTGCCCCTGTATAATGTCTGAGCTTAAATATACAGAAAGTAAATATCTAGAGGTGCTGGGTGGCATTAAAACTACATCACTCATGGGTTGCATGATTTTATGTTCAGATAACCTAGGTTTCTCCAATTCCAAAATAACAGTCATGAATCATGATCTAATAGCAAAGAAGGAGATGATAAGGATCTTTCAAAGGAAAATAAATTTAGTTAAAATCAATAATCTTATTTACCTTAATTTTTACTAAGAATGATATCTCAGCAGGTCTCGACAATTTCAATAGTCTCATTTTCAATTCAGTTTAGTTTTTTGTCCTTGACAAGCCTGGTTTATAGATAGGTTATTTGTGAGGCCATCAAGCATGGCCAGTCTGGAAAAGCAATAACCTCCCTCCTATCAACTTCATATATAGGGAAAATGTAAGCATTGTTATAGTTAATCTCAGAGTGGACCAAATTGCTCATAAAGGCCATTAAAAATATGTATATTATCCCTTGATCTCCTAAGCCAGACTACACAGTCATCTGCAAATCAGTTTACTACTTTGGCACTTTTGTCCCTAAACATCAAGTTTAAACCCTTCAACCCCCAGGAAAAATAAGAAAAGGGAGAGAGATGCATTTTTCCTCATTCTTCACTCCAACAACTAGCCAAGAATGTATAATGACTGATGATGAGTTGAATAAGTTCATTATTCAATATTTGATACCAGGTACCAGCTATCCCAAACTGATGTGAAATGGTTTTATAGGAGGTGCTCTTCTATAGAATCAAAAGCCTTGCAGAAGCCTGTAAACAGGGCTACCATGGACCCCAAGCCAGCTGAAGTTAACATCTAGGAAGTATTTGCCCACAGTTTAGCTAAATCTGGCTCGCCCCCACTGGCTTTTACAAATCTATGTTGGGATGATAAGGGAAAGTGGGTAAAAATCTTCCAAGCACAGAACTAAGATCTTTATAAGAATTTTAACATTCAAATACATCAGGGGTATTGGCTACTAAGTGCTATGATTTGTTTTGCATGCACCCTCCTTCATCAGTAAGATGATTGATTCTACAGAATCTTGGAAGTCACTGGTTCCAAGCACAGTTAAGCAAATATAGTCTAGCAGTAAATAAAAAAATTGAACTTGTTGAAGAATTCAGCTGGCAACCTATTAGGTAATGGGGTATTTGCTTGGATAATAAGGCAAAAGCCTTAATGACTTACTGTAAAGAAATATATAAATTCAATGCTTATTTGTCTGATTTGCCAAACATATGAAAAGCTAAAGCTGTCAACAACACAGTTGCCACCCATACCTGAGGTGTGCCATGTGTAGCATAAAGCTCACACACATAAAATTCAGAAATTTCCAAGATATCTGCATGAACCAATATTACCTTCCAATGTGAATTTTCAGTTGATGATCAACTATCCACCAATGAAATCACTCCATATTCCCTCCAATACTCCACAACTCCACCCGTCAGTATATTCCACCTTTTCTGATCATACACCAGCTATTCCAGCACTGTCCCTACATAATACTCTCCAATCTATCCTATACTGCATACTTATCTATCTATGCTATTCTGACAACTTGTATCTCCTCACCTCCTTTAATATTACCACATAATATGCAGCCTACCTAACCCCCACCTCATAGTGCAAATGCCTTAATCTCCTAACACTGTAGCTCACCTAATACCTTCTTATTACACAACACTATCCATTTTAACCTCAGTGTCCTTCTAGCTAGCCTCTGACAAAAAATGCTTCTTCTTCAGATAATCACACTACGACCCCTTCACCACAATACTACCCCGTCACTTTTCTAGCCTACCTAACATCCTATCAAAATTCCCTTCTTCACAATTACCAAAAAGCTATCTATAAAGTTTACTACTTCCAAATAATATTAACTATCACTTCATAGTAGCTCCTAGTCTTTTAAATACAACATAAAAATAAGAAAATCTGAGAAACAGCAACAATGGCAGCTTAAGAAGCTTTATTCACAAGCAGACTTAGAGCTTTCATCCTTCACAATAAGTAGAGCTTCACCTGTGTCAAAATCATAGGCCATCTTCAACCTTATGTAATAGCCTCAGTAATTTAACAACCAACCAAATATCATAATCAGTTAACCTAATTAAAAACTTAAAGCAATACATAACCTAGCAAATCATCATTTCTACACAATACAAAGTAGTTAAAAACTTTTCCTGTATGTGTTTCACCAATGTTCAGTTAAGTAAAAACCTCAAAACACAGTCATAATCTATTATTATACAAAGGAAAAAAGTCAGTTAAAATTGCAATAAATTAAATAGACATAAACCACAGTTTAAAATTCCATAAAAAAAACAACTACCATACGATCTGAAGAAGGCATCTGCCGAAAGCGCTTATCGTTTGGACAATTTCATCAGCTTTTTATACTCCAGTGAAGTATATGTTTTTGTCAGCTTTGCTTACAAAGCATCTATTAACTGTGCTTTAACAACTTGAAGCCTGAAGTTGTGGATGTTAATTACTAGGCTAATTATTTCAGCATCTCAGTGAAGCTTGCATTTTGTCAGCTTCACTTTTTAAGTTTTCAATAAATTGAGTTCTAACAGCCTGAAGTTTGAAGCTGTGGATGACAACTGCTTGGATACTTAACTTTTTTCAGTTCACCATATTCTAGTGAAGTTTACATCCTGTCAGCTTCACTTTTTAAGCGATTAATAAATTGTGTTTTAACAGTCTAAAGCCTGAAGCTGTAGACGACACCCAAGGTCTTTTTTTCTTTACCATTAATTCCTGGTTTTACCATGGTGTTTAACTTCAGTTGCCATAGCATTTCTTTGTATTCCAACAGACTGTCACTATCACTACCTCTGTCATTATTTTCTATTTTGTCAATGACAAAAAACAAAATCCTTTTAAAACCACAGCATTTGTTTGAGTGTCTGTATAACGCACTACTATCCTTTTTGTTTTTAATGTCCCAAGAATGTTCACCAATGTGGTCCTTCAATTTTCTGATTATTTTGGCCACATGAAAGGCCTGACAGGTCATACACATAGCCAGGAAATTAAAGGGCCACATTGGTGAACATTCTAGGGACATTAAAAACAAAAAGGATAGTAGTGCTTTATACAGACACTCAAAAGAACTAACAGGCTTGACAACACCAATTTTGGATATTGAGATGCAGCTTGTTATTTATTCCCCACACTCTCCATCCCTCCTACAGGAAGGAAATAGCTTTGTCCCAAAATGTCCTTTTTTGTATCAAGACAACCTGTACTGTCTCCCATGAGATATATTTAGAGTCACCCTCCTGTTATGAGCTCTCACTGGTTACTCACCCAAATTCTAACTGTACTACAGAGTAGAGTCAACCTAATATGATGGCAGTAACAGAGTTTCTGATTGGACCCCAAAACCTACTACAAACCTTCCCTGCATGGCAAGGGTCAAGCATCAACAAGGGAGGTGGAACTCCTGGGGAGGACAATGTAGGAATGACACAATGGCAAGGGGATACCAGATTCATTAAGATATGCAGATGGTCTCTGCCTTAAGTGAATACAGTAGCCTATCCACATTGTTCAAGAATAAATAAGCAGGTGAATAAGTGCATAATTCTGAGTAACTCATCTATATAAGTGTGGAACTCTGAAGAATTCATGAACAATTACCACATACTAACAGTAATGAAATGCACTTACAGTGATGAACCCAACACTGCCTCTATGACCAAACCTGCATGCTGAATAAGCACTCATGGACTAGAGCATAAACCTGTATTAAAATAAAATGTCAGTACAGACTATTAAAATGTGAAAGTACAGAACAAATGCTAACATTCTATGCAAAACATTACCAGCAACCTGAGATGAAGGAGTTCCACACATCCCTTAGAAGTATATTAAGACATGAATTATTTATAATGCAGCAAAATATGGACATGACCAAGCCACAACATATTTATAGTAAAATATAAGAAAATGTGTTTCTTTGCAGATCAGCTCCATGCAGACAATAACTGGAAAAATTCCAGCTAACAGAGGCCAGAAAATATCCCGAGAAACAATTAATGTTTCCTAAGCACTCTGGAATCCAGGTGCATTTTGTTTGGAGTTAGTCAGACTGAACTAGCCATAAGCTTATATACTATCCAGATACACATAAATCACCGACACTATTCCCGAAACATCCACTGAAATTATTGCAAACCAAATCCCCAACATGCATAGAGATTGCAGAGCAAGTCCTAATAATGTGAAAACCAAAGGAAGTTGAAAGGCAATAGCCCTGCTAGGGTGCACAGACATACCCATATGCTCCACCAGAGGACCACCCCTACTGCTCACTCACTACATTCACACCCACAAGTGTCAGCAAGTGGTTTTCACAAGACTTAACTGAAAAACTAAATCAGTTATAGTAGTACACAGAAAACTATCCTGCTGGGAATTTTGACAACTGTCCACATCACTTGTTTTGTGTGGCCTTTAAACACCCTTTAATTTCCACAGTTGAGTCTCTGGGGCTGTGAATGAGTCCTCTTTACTTGTCTGGGGCTGTGAATGAGTCCTCTTTACTTGTAGCAGCTTCATCCTTCTCTGTCACTTGAAGCAGTCCTTACCTGCTAGAAGTAGGGATAGGAAATGGAAACAAAGTTTAATTCACTAGGGCCTGTCCTGTATGCTTGCATGGAGAGGAGAGGAGAGGGGAGAGTGGTAGGCTTTAGAAAGGGACAACCTTTGGTATTTGTTTATGTAAGGGAATTTTGTTGGCATCAAAGAATGGGCTACTGCTGTCTCTTCCTCCTGTGTATTGATTAGCAGTCTCCCTACTTGTTAGCTTCACTGAAGTTTCTGAATGAATTGTCCTTGGTGCCTGTAGAACCATTTTGCTTCAGCCACCACCTGTAAGTGTTCCTAGTAACAGCGCTGAACCTGAAGGTACAAATATTTTTATTACTGGGCAAATGTCTTTCATTTAAAAAAAAACGGTGGGTTCTATGGTAATGCCATATGGACCTGCTCCCAGCATTGATTAAGGTTTAAGATATTGACTTGACTTCCCTAAGGATTACCTCCCTGTCATTATAGTGTAGGAGCTGAAATCAGAAATACTGAGGCAAATAAGACAGTTGAGCCCATGGTGAAATCTTGTAGGATGTCTCAATAACCAGGGGTAGAGGATCCTCAACCATTTCTTTAAGCCCTTCCTAATGGAACAATGGAGATCCTCATCTTTCATCCACTATGTCAAACTAATTCATCTGAGTTTGTTCTGTTGTCTTCTATTTTCAGTTTTATCTAACCTCACCTCCATTTTCAGTGATGATGTGGTCCTTTCCTTAAGATGTGCAATGTGCCAAATAATAACAGCTCCCTGTTCGTGTAACTCTACTCACGAGCTGACATGGCTTAGCAGATATTGTCCAGTTTTCTCCTGAGCTGCAGCATTCACTTTTATATAAGAGGTATTTTCAAGAATAGCTTTCATTTTAGCATCCAGAGGTGTCAACGTGCATTACATGTCTTCTGAGACTGATGCAGCTTCTGCCATGCCCCACTGCATGTAAGCACTTGTCACAAACAAACAAAAGCAAAGTATACAAATGGCCATGTTACTGGAGTGTTGTGTGAGAAAGTTCATGGTTACTTATACATGTGAATCCATGGATAGTAGACATAAGATGGCTCTCTACATTAAAATTCTTGACAATGTTTTCCCAGGCATAGAAGAACATTCCTAAAAATTAGGTGTCATAAAATAACAGATGACATGTGCATGTTCCCATGTATCCCATCGTCATCACTGGTAACTTACTTCAGAAGCTGTTTCAAACTAAATAATTGCATAATTATAGCTTATACAGAACACATTCAATATGAACAATGCATATCATAATGTATAAGTGACACACAGAGAATGAACAACAAGGATCTCCTTGTAACTAAGTACAGAAGAATAAGGAAGAGCATGGAGCACCATGGCTTAGTAGTTTTCTCAGGGTATGAGCTTCAGTTCTGACCTTTGTATACTGCTTGTGTACACTTTCACATGTTCTTCCTGCCCGTTTGGTGCATTTTCTCTGGGATCACTACATACTTCACAAAGTAACATGCTGACTAATTTAATACCCTGAAATACCATACATATTGCATTTACTCTTGTTTTTTTTTTGGTCTGCACTGTCTTAAAAAGACCAGTAATGAGTAGCTGTCCTAGTCAGTTAACAAACAAATAAATAAAACAGGATAAACCAGTACACAGACAAGATGAAATGTTACTTTTCACTTTTAATGATGGAAAACAGAATATGATGCTGAACAAAGCACCCATGCACAATCCATACAATACCTGAAACAATGCATGCAAGTAATACATTTACTCTGTATGAAGCACCCCACAAGGAAAACATAAATGGGCATTATGACTGCCTGAATCTGTGTGTGTGTGTGTGTGTGTGCGCGTGTGTGTGTTTGTGTGTATATAGGGTGGAAAGAAGGGAACTACCAACAACTACAAAGCATACAGGAAAGGGAATAGAGAATTCTCTACATACAAAGAAGCTATTACAGAAGGATACGGATAACATAACTATGGTGGTGTCATCTTGTGGAAGTGAATGTCCTGTAAGACTCTGAAGATCGGCACACATTGAACACGAAGCTCATGTCTCATTAGTGAAATCATTCCCATGATATGTTTGAGTATAACATAATACAGCATGCCATTTCTGTGGACAGTGCTGTTGTAGTGCATGAAGAGCCATGATTATGCTCCAAAATCAGAAAAAAAGAGAAAACTATGTGCTACTGTAGTGCAAGACCCAACTGTAACAGCACTTTCAGAGGTGTGTAATAAGTTTTACACACCCCCTAAGTGATGTGACGGATGGGTATAACGGAGGGGACATTTCTTCAGTTCCTGAAAATCTTTCCTCCTATGTCCACTGAAATTTACAGCTGTCTGTAAGTAACTTATTTACAATTACTGCAGTATTTAAAAACTGTCCTTGACTTTTTCCTTACTTGCAGTATATGCAACAGCACTTGCTAAGTGCTTTGTTTGCATGCAAAGCCTGTAAAACACATCACATCAAATTTTATTCTTTAATAACTGATAGTACATATAGTAGATAAAACTACATGTACTACAAAGAGTTGCAATCGGGTCTCACCAATCATAACCTGTTATTATCTGTTCTCAACATGGGTATCAAGATTTATCACTTGAGCTTTGTTCTCAGGGTGAATTTCTTGGCATCCACGCTTAGAACATATAGTAAAGTGGTTATGATTGAAGTCCCGAGCATAACCTTCAATATCTTCACTATGTTGTTGGTCATTTAAAATAAAATGATTATATCCCAATGACATTTATTTTGGTAGATTATGAATGACAGCCTGTCATCACATCTAGATGGATGGCACATATATCTGTTACATGACTCAGCATGCATATGTATTTGGCCTAATATCGACGATTTTCATAATTAGGATTTTCAAATTCACAAAATTGATAATCTTCCCCAGACTTCAAAAAGAACTAACAAGTGCTTTTCATTAGCTTACCAGAATGATAAGGGTCAATGAAGTAAGAAGAACAAAGCAGATTCAAACATTAGCCTATATTATATACGGGTCTATATTATAAAATTGAATTTTATAAAGTTCAAATGTTATGATATCAAACCAGTTTTGTGGAATGCTGAAAACAGCGAAGGTGCAGGACACCAAATTCTTTCCCAGGGAAAGAATTCGGTGGGCCGTTGCTGTGGCTTCACTGTTTTCAGTGTTTGATATGTTGGAGCATTACGGGTCAGGTTCAGGTAAGTGTGTGATTGTGTGTAGGTTAGGGTTAGGGGTCGGGTTAGGTGAGTTAGGGTTAGGGAGTGGGTCAGGTAAGTGTGCGGTTGTGTGTAGGTTAGGGTTAGGGAGTGGGTTAGGTGAGTGTGCGATAGTGACGGACCTTAGGGTTAGGGTCGGGTTAAGGTAAGTGGATAGCTAGTAGTGTATGCAAAGTTTTGTTTAGGTGTAGGATTTTAAGTGTATGTGTGTGGATTGCTGTTTTTAGTGTGTGTTTTTTTTCTCTGGGAAAAAAATCGCTATTCTGCCTGTTCGATGTTTGCGGATTTCGATGTTTAGGGTTCTATATTATAACATTCGATCTTTTTAGATTTCAATGTTATAATATAGACCCATTATATACAGTTGTTGCAATATATGGTTTTATGTATCAGATTCACACTCACGGGAGTGCAAACAAGCTAAATAAAAATGTTCTTCTCCACTAAAAAAATAAATCATAATTAAGTTCTTCTTATGCCAAATTATGACGTTACCACTCTGTACCTATCACCACTAAGGCTGGATGCCAGGGACAGACAGTAGTGCGTTGAAAGTGAACAGTGCAGCTGGGTTCTGAAAATCTAATTTTCACTGGATGCGTTCTACTTCTTTTTTCCACAGCTGTGGTTACAAGCTTCTTGCCACATCTTACCAGCTTTGAAAGTCAAACCATATATGGATAACAAAATGTAATAGGATAGCTTTTCCAGAGTATGTGAAATTTACTTTTAAGATCTTAGGATGTCTTGCAATTACAGTTATCATTTTTGAAAGGAAGCCAGGGCTGTTTCCCATAGCTGAGAAGATGAGTATGGATCAAAACAAACATAACACAGTTGTAAATTAATGCTTTATAGCAAAACATGCAAAACTGCACCAAATGAAAATGTACAGCATTTCACTTTAGACCCAGAATAGGAGTACATCATGTAGCACTGGAAATATGGACTTGCATTTTTATATCACTAATTGAAAGATGTATTTCAAAAAGCATTATATTTCATGAGTTACAGTAGATTTATAGCTTTTTTCATTGCCAAATGAAATATCTAGTCATGGCCTGACACTAAGAAAGTATGAAAACAGATTTCAAATGTTGGTTTATCATTGCTTGTGGTTTTGGATAGGAGTAAAATATCATGGGTAGCACAGTATCGTGTTTCTGTAATATATTGCTTTACACCTTTGCCTTTGTTATCACAGTCTAAGCTATTTCACAAGTACTGAGCAAGCTTAGGATTTTAAATGAGCCTTGGGTATAGGGGTTTATAAAGGGTAACAACTTATTTTTATTTGCCTTTTCTTGTAGATCAAGTACATTTCTCTTCTACACCTTGTCCCTGTTGCATCTAAAGTGGGGAGTGAACATTTTCATACTGGCTTCCATTTTTTCTATTCTTCATATGACATTTCAATTTATGTAAGATATTTAGAGAACTCTTTTTGACAGTTTCTTTAGATGACATCATGCTCAGAAATACCCTGCCAGTAACACGTAACTACAGTCACCCCATGCCCCCATTAAATCACTCTTTGGGGGAGAAGAGTTCAATGTAAAGGACCAATACTACTACAATGAAAGCATTTTATGCCACATATTTGTAAATTCACTGGAACCTAAGTAATTATATGCATGTTGGAACATAGGTTAGACTCTTATACAGATCCATAAAATATCTATTTCTATCATTCCTTTATCTCTGCTTCCCTGTTCTTGTGTCATCTGGTCTCTACTGAGAGCACTTGGGTAGGAAAACAAACTGATACAAGCCTCCATTCACTTTAACCCTGCTATTTGTGTTTGAATTCTTATACCTGGACCAGTAGTCAAATGCAATTCAATGACAAGACTTATGGATAGACTGCTTATCTACTAGCAGCCAAACTGGTAGCTAAACACAATGAAACATGACATTTAGGGTCACCTTCATGGAGCCAAAGGATGAAGCCCTAAATGTGAACTTGATAACCTATGATTGCCAACAAACTTGCCTGACAGAAGAGTGGATGGAAAAAATTAATTTAGTGGCTGACAAAGGCCTGCTCCTTCTACTTGTGGAATGCTGGTAGATAAACTCAGTACTGTACTGGCACCTAATGGAGGCTGGATGTACTGCAGGTACTCTGGAAGAAATTCAGCAGTGATAAGGTGAGCGTTATCGAGAATGACCCTGTAAACACATGTTCAACAGGGCATATTATGAACAGTTTTTAATGTTCTACATTTTTGATCGTGAGTACAATATTTATATTAAAAAGATTTGTGGATCCATTTTATCCTGCATCAACCATTGTTTTTATTTTGCTTTTATGTTGTGTGGTTAGGCCATATTTATGGGCTAAACCCATTATATGAAATAGGGATTGGGTTAGGGCCATATAAGAAAATTTTAATGACTATCTGGACAATGGGCTCAAGTAGCTGGTTCTCTCTTTTGAAAAAAAGGCCATTTCAGCCAAGGGAAGCCTGGCAGCTGGTAAATAGTGTGGAGAAAAACAATATAAATATATATATATATAAATAATAAAAAATGAAATGTGATATGTAGCTGCACTTAACATTTTTCAGACACAAAGTAGCCCTTTTTCTTAACATTTCTCTGTGTGTGTGTGTGTGTGTGTGTGTGTGTGTGTGTGTGTGTGTGTGTGTGTGTGTGTGTGTGTGTGTGTGCGAGCACATGCTGACAGACTTTCATTGCCTTTAATTATGGCTGAGGTCCAAAATTATGTTTCTTTTGGAAATATTTGACTATGTCCTTACAAAAAAAATGTTGTACTCCATCTATGTTTGTCTAGCTTTGTAGCTTGTCACTCGTGACTGTAGATGGTTAATATTATGCTTTGGAGACTTTTTCTGATTTATGTTTTGTTCATTTAGCTAGGACTGTATTAGGCATGCATCATCTTTATATCTGTTCTACTACTCCTGTTGTTATATTCAGGTCTTTAAAAAAACACTTCCATGCAGTAGAAGAAGAAAAGGACATGAGTTCTTTGTGTTAACACAATGCATGATCTAACATTTTGTTTAGTGATATTTTTTGAGGAAGGGACAGTGAGAAGATAATTGCAGGACTGGAATGTAGAAAACCATCTGTCAAACTAATAATATCACAAGAATAAGAATTCTATATGTTCTCCATTTTCAGAAAAGAAAAGGCTACACTTCTACACTATGGTAGCCCTCAGGAGATACGACAAGCAGCGGAGGTGACAACCAGCTGTACATGAAAGGACAACATGTCGACAGCACAAAATGTGTCTTCATGCTCATACAAATCCACAAGCTGGCACTTTGCCCCCTTGGACACAGTGTTATGAGACAGAGAAAGAATGTTCTCATTTTGGGAACTGTCACATGGAGTGGCTTATTATGCTGCTTGGCAGAAAAACATGTTTTGTGATATCCAGTGTCACTTTTTATTATCTTTAGGTAAGAATCAGGGCTGTTAAGATCATCCTTTATATTAATCTTGCCATGGGACAAATACCGATCAACATACATTTTCCCACAAGGAACAAGGTTTCTCTTTGTAAATGCAAGTGACAATCTGTAGGCCTAAATTAAACTTTATGCACACTAAATCCATTTCATTCTCAGTCCTGTAGTATAACATTCTCAACATTAGTCTTCAAATTCACAGCAGTTCTAGATAGAATGCTTCATAAAAGAGCAATTATACAACACTCCATTTATATTTACAAAAAATATCACACAAATAAATACATTATGCATACTGCTTTTCAAATCTTCTAAGTAAAACAAAGCAGAATTTCAGTGTGATACAAACCCATTTTTCATGTTTTAATAATTTTGAAGGAAGGTTTAGAAGAAAGTTATGGAAAGCATAAAGTGTCTTTTTACATTAAAAGAGTAATGTATATTTAAATGTTTAGCCATTTCTTTGACAGAAATCAGTGAAGAAGTAATTGTTGTATTACTTATTACAGTTACATACGTGTATTTATATATTACTGTATTACTATCAATTAGTCACACGGATCAAATAAGGCACGGAATGGATATTAAATCGTAGGTGAACATTAGATTTTACTACAGTGAATAAAGGTTTTCTGTTACATCTTTTGCTCAGTTTTACACAGGAAGAACACAACTATTATTGCATTTACAACCCTGTTATACCGGTTTCAAATATGAATTAAGAGAAGAAAACACCATATAGGTGTGCATTATTTTCTAGTCAAGGTGTCAAATACTGCTTTTAATAAAAGATACATTAATATTTAGCACAAATAATATAACTACAGCATACAAGATGGAGCAAAGAAATCAAGTGTCATAGAAAAGAAGAAACTTTTCTAAGTTGGTGGTCTTGGTACAGTCTTCAATACTACAAAAACAGATGTATCAAATACTTGGATAACTTCAGCAACAAATTTCTTTACTGAATAATCTTTCAACATGCAGTAAAAAGATACAATATACTACACTAAGCAGCTGGTCCTATGACAGTTTATTTAGGCTGCTGTGCCACATTGTGTAACAATTATTGCAGATACAGTATGTATGATTGCAGAAAAAAGAATTTATAGACCACGTCTGTTTTCAATGAAGAAATGTTTCTTTAATGCCTGACTTTTTACCACATCAGCTTGCATTGTCAGTTTTCAGATATACTCATCTCTTACTTTTTAATGAATGCAGCCTGTGGCATCACATAAAAAGATATTGTTCTATGTTTGTGGCTCTCTTTGGTGAGTAGATTTACTGGAAATATTGTCAGCTTAATAGACCTTCATCACACGATCGTAAAAAACTACTAACCATTATGCATATATCCCTCTATTTTTCAAAAATTGCTTTCATCCTGTTCAAGGTTGTGTTGGTCAGATCACATCCCAGCAAGCAACATGCACGAGACAGAAACTTGTCCTAGATGGAATAAGAGTTCATCAGAAATAGCATTATTTTTTCTAGTATTTCTTTTCTGTTTGCCATTGTTATACAGAATAATTTTTAACATAATCACTAGTCAAATTTGTCTCTGGATAATATTGTTGATGGTCTTTGAACAGTATCTTATGAATTTATTTACTTCCTCTGACTTTTTCAGACTGCACTTTCAGTACTATAAGGATTAAAGTCTTCACAGAGACAGACAGACAGACAGACACAGACACACACACACACACACTCATTTTATATATATATATATATATATATATATTTATATATATTATAGCCATATACATATATATATAAGGTGTACTCATGATGACTGAAACACCCAAATAACGTCAATCACAAAAGATCAACAATGCCAACGTTGATAGTCCACTACGCATGTGTGAGGAAAATCCTAACCACATGCAAATGAAAAAGTTAAAAAGAAAAACAAAAACATTGCATCCCCTATGTAGAGATTTTGGTGGTGCAGTGGTGCAGCAGTTAACGCTGTCGCCTCACAGCAAGAGGTTCTCCGGTTCGATTCTTGGCTGGGGTGCCTTCTTTGCGGAGTTTGCATGTTCTCCCTGCGTTCGCATGGGTTTCCTCCGGGTACTCCAGTTTCCTCCCACATTCTAAAGACATGCTTCTGGTGCATTTCTCCCCAGGCCTCTGCTGAAAACAGGATCTGTGGAACCTAGTCGGACTTTCCCAGTCAACAAATGTTAAATAAAAATAAAATAAAAATCTGCATCCCCACACCCCCTTCTAATTATATAGGCTAACTCAGAGATCACACAACCTTGTGGAAGGGGCATGTTCTCCAGCCCTGGAGACTGCCAGTCTTGCACACCTGTTGATCACTTGCTTTGTTGACCAAAGTGTGTCAACCACACAGCTGTCCTCATTTGGGAATTTTGACCAAAGTAATATATATAATCTTCAAAAACAAGGGTTTCGGCAATTGAAGATCCACTACAGAGCAAAACCAAATAAATATTGCAGTGACCACCAAAACAAAGACCATAAGCATAAAGACTTAGAAATCCTTTAATAAAAACAAAATGATAAAATAAAGTAGAGATAAGCACTTTTGGGCTTCTCCAAGACCTTCTTCAGATCTGCCATTTAAAGCGCCTGTAATCTTTTCATATAGGGAAACAGGCAAATCAAAAGTCTTCATACAAACATAATCTTTCAATGATGAATCAGATTTTCCTTCTCAACCTACGCTCCTTGAGGGCTAGTTTAAGTGATAGATTAGCATTCAGTCCCCAATATTCATAGGCTTGAAGTGCCGCAATTCAGTTCATCTCACATCTTTTAGTTTTTAACATAATATCTCCTCCATGTAGGTTATCACAAAGAACTTGCAAGACCACGAATTGAAATGAGTGAGAGAGATTATCTGCTATATGTTTATAAAGCAGATTTTTGTCATCTTTCAATTTAATATTACTAATATGTTTATGGATGCATTCCCTTAATAGTCTGTCTATTTTTCCCAAATAAAAACATGTACACAAAACACAAGTAGCAATATAAACAATGGGAGGAATTTAATAAAGCCTACATGGACTTACTTTCCATGCAGGCATAGTGGCACACTGCTTACACAAAAGTAAGCAGATGTGCGATCCAAGAAACAGAGCTGAGGGGCGTGCACAAGCACCAACACGGAAGTGTCCGTGGCATGCAAATCACCTCATAAGCAGGTGAACTGCATGCAAATGAGGGTAGTAGAGCAATCTAGCAAGCAGATAATTAGTCCTGCAAACCCCATGTTGGTGTCCAAAATGTACATGGAAAAATTCTGTGTACAGGATGTTAAACAGAGAACATGGGCTATAAAAGTTCAGTAAGAAGGACAGAAATAGCATAGCAGAGACAGATATGTGCAAAACTATTCAGTGTGTGTCCAAATCCTAATGGACAATAATTTAAAATAATTTATTTTTTTTAATAATCAGATCATGTCTGCATGGCACGCCACAATGCACAAACATGCTGCTCAGAAAAAACTGTAAAAGGTTTAAAAATGTAAATTAGTACTATGTTACAGTAATGCATTATTGGACCCTATATGGAGTATGTTCAATGGTAGACTGCTGTGGTTGCTAAGCAGGCAGGGTCTGGAACTGTATAGTTCCCAGGTTGTGTGCACAGATCTCTATGCAAATGAGCCAGGGTTACTCTATAGCACAAATGGGTATCTGTGTCCGCAGATCTCATCCGTGTAGGCAGACAGCTATGTTGGTGTCCACAGAAGAGTTAGCCAACATCAAAAAGGGGTGTGTCCACATCCTTTTAAGCTCATTGGAGCACAGTGGCACTTGTTTGTGTGGCATGCCACTGTGCTCAGCAAAGGGGTGTGTGCACTGGTTCCTAAGCTTTGTTTACCTTTGTGGTGCGTGTTTGTGTGGCATGCCGCAGTGCTGAGCAAGGAAGGCTGTAAAAAAAATTGGCTGAGAAAAGTAATGAGATCTTATTTACTGACCCCTGTTCCACTTGAACTAGGGCCAGTAACAGTCGTTAATGTTTTACTTGGCAGGTGGAATGCATCATAGGTAGCCAATCACAAAGTCTGCATCTGCAACAGAGCATTAGAAAGGTTGCAGAAATCCTACAGTCTGATTTCACCCCCATACTCTGCACTACTAGAGTACAGACTTGGAACGTTTAACTAAATAATTGCTAGGGGCTGCTGCTGGTCTGCTACATATGTATGTGCTAGATACTGAGGTCAATGCTGCTGCTGCTGATGCTGACCATAGGCCTAGACTGAGAAGGAGAAGAGTGTTCAGGCCCAGAGTAACCTACCAGGAGCTACATAACCTGGAAATTGTAAAGCACTACAGGGGAGACAGTGACATACTACAAGAACTCACTGAGATCTGCCAACCTCAGCTCAGACCCAGAGCCAAGAGAGGGGAACTCATCCCAGTGAAAACAAAGGTATGTGTAGCTCTTAGGATGCTAGCTATGGGTACATTCCAAAGACCAACTGAGGACATGATGGGGGTCTCACAGGCATCAGCATCCAGGGTACTACACTAGTTCTTGGATGAGCACATTTATTTACCCCTCACCCCTGAGGTGAGGGCCAGAAGTATGCAACACTTTTACCAAGTAGTACACTATCTTGAGGTACTGGGTGCCATAGATGTTCACATCAAGGCACCACTCCATAAGGAGGAGGGGGGTAAAATCTACGTGAATCACAAGGGGTACCACTCTATCAACTGCCAGGTCATATGCAATGCCCAGAGCATTATCATGAATGTGTGTGCTGGCAGCCCCTGGTAGTTATCATGACTCCAATATCTGGCACGCATTACAGCTGTACCAGTATTTGCTAGGGGGGGCAACCCACATGGTCATTTATTGGGGAATGCTGACTATGCACTGGAACCATGGATGATGACACCCATCAAAAATGCGCACACACCCACCCACCAAAGAATGCCATAATGAGGCACACGCACAAACTAGGAACATCACAGAGCATGTGTTTGGGCTTCTGAAGTCATGGTTACAGTGCCTCAATATATATGGTGGAGCCTTGCAGTACTCTCCAGCCACATGGGCATACATGTTCATAGTATGTGCCATGCTACATAATACGATCCTGCAGAAATAGCTGCAGCAGGATCAGCAAAGGGAAGGAAACACAGCCCCCCAACAATGCCTAAGTCACCACAGCCACACCTACAGGAGGACTCTGAGGAGGAAAACCCCGAGGTTGTTCCTGTGGCAGACATAGGTGTGCACACTATGCTCTGGCCTTGGCCAAGACACAACTCAAAGCACATGCACTGATGACCTAGGGCCCTAGGGACTGACACTTTACTCCGACTCGCATACATATTAGTAAAAATGACAGCCCACACAACCTGTACCTTACCATGTATTGGCTGTGGACTGTGTACATCAGACAGAGTCAGCCCCGAGCTACAGGTTTGTCAACAGCTGCTTTCATAAGGTAAGTCACACAACTACTCACCACTTTTAAGGGGTCCTAGAATATGGTAGCATATGTACAGACCTGCTGCATGTATGCCAGGGGCTACTGGGCTACTTGCAGAGATCTAACAGATACTTGGGACAACAGGTACTCTGTCCAGTAGTATGTGGCCCATAATATTCACTAGGCCACATGTCTGGAAACCCCACTACATTATTCAAGGGAGATGTCAAACAGTGGGGTCACAGAACAGTTGTACGACTGTGTATGCCAGCAGAGCATGCGCTGGTCATCCCCTACCCTCAATTCATCAGTGTACCCATATAACAGGTGTAGCAGTATATTTGAAATGATTTATCAGCAGACCACCCAATTCCAGGGCTGTGACACAGAGACAAAACCTGGCCACATGTTCTATCTCACATGTAATGCAGGGGTGAAAATGTGTAGGTCTGTATGTATTGCTTGTGTGATGAATGATGTACACCGGTCTAGCAGCCTGTGTGGATCAGTAGGCTAGGGACATTAGCATGGGTGATGGTATTGATGGTTTGAATCTGGCAGTAGCCACATTTTTTGCATTTCAGGTAGTCTTTAGGTGGTATTTCCACAGACTGTCATAACCCCTCAATCAGTTATTGCAAGAAAGCTGGACAAAGCCAGAGTGAATGGGGGGATAAAGGGCCAAACCTACAGACAGACATTATACATGCTCTGAGTAACCTAGAAAGTGGCTAGCATAACAGCAGGTTGCAAGAGGTCAGATTAGCTGCAGGATGTAAAGGCCATCACTTAAATGTCTCAGTAGTTACAACAGTTCAGTGACTGCATTTTACAGTATAGTACCGGAAAACCTCAAATTTATGAGGAACAGAGTAGACATATGGGGCAAAATGCTGGACATTCTGCAAAAACAGGTACAGGGAAAGGTATGCAGACTGTCATCCTGCGTGTGGTGTTACATCATGTACCCCAGTCACATCATACCTCTCAACCAATTAGAGCAAGAAATTTGGCCAAAGCCATGAATAAAAGTGGGACAAAGATGCACAAATATTGACAAATTTTCAATATTGCCTTTACAAACGTAGAATGTTTATAGAATAACACGTCTTGCAGTAGCATGAATCTCCTGATGTGTATGGAGTCTGAAACTCAAATGTCTGTCATTATTTATTGATTTCGGTCTTCAGTGATTTGCCACTAAATTGCCAGAAAATCACAATGTTATGTAAAATGGACCAAAAATATGAAGCAAAATTCTGGATAGTCTGTGAAGCTCTGTAGAGTTGTGAGGTATCAGTTACATATTAAGGTCAGCAAACAATCGGGGAATGCCTTGGACAATATCAGGGAACAGCCAATGGCCTGCAGCACATATAATCCCGGACTAAAGTACAGGTAGCTCTAGACTGGAGTCACCTTGTAAATACTGACAGTCATACTGGGCATGTTCCTACACTTAGCTAACTTGAGCCCAGGTCTTTTGCCTCTACCACCCAAATACCTGCCATGTGGTAATATGACTGTACATACATACGTACAGCTAAGTATACATATCTGTCTCTCCCTATCCACCTCACGCTTGATTAGCGTATCTATCAGTATGTTGCACATATATATATATATATATATATATATATATATATACATATATATATATATATATATATATATATATATATATATATGGATTCCATACATTTGGTCGAATTACACTTAGTCAAAAATTATACCAGGCATTGCACTTCACTGAAAGCTCACTTGACTGAAAGCTCAGTTGGTCGATGTTCATTTGTCGAAAATGTAATATAGCCCCTGCCCCACTGCAGTGCAACCCTGGAGTGAGAATATTAAATAAGGGTGGTGTGGGTAGGCATAGCCCCCCACATAAATTTAATGTATTCACTATTATAAGAAGGTATATCCATTAGAAATGCATTGATATATATATATATATATATATATATATATATATATATATATATATATATATATATATATATATATATATATATATATATATATATACATATATATATATATATATATATATATATATATATATATATATATATATATTGTCATAATGTGGGAGGCTACACCCCCCCCACACACACCCTTATTCAATATTCTCACTCCAGGGTTGCACTGCAGTGGGGCAGGGGCTATATTCCATTTTCGACCAAATGAACTTCGACCAAGTGAGCTTTCAGTCAATTGAGCTTTCAGTGAAGTGAAATGCCTGGAATCATTTTCGACAAACTGTAATTCGACCAAATGTATGGAATCCATATATATGATAATAAGATATATGTATAGGTACATAAAGTACAATGATACATAGACTCTCTACATATATCTACATAACACATTTACATAACATACACAAACAACAACGGTTAAGAAGACATCCCTGTGGGGGTGGAGCCAAGATGGCCAACTGATGGCAGCAGTTTTTTAGAGCTCCATGAAACTAGTATAAAAAACAGGAAATAACTTATTTTATTTTAGCAAAAATACTTAGAATTGATAAATGAAAGTATAAACTATATTATTAGTAACTTTAGTGAACTTAGAAAATTTTTTTCCTGTCAAATTATAAAGAAGAATATATCATTTGTGAAGATGAGCACTTTGAAGATTTCTCATTCTGACATGGCTTTAAAAAAAGAAATGCAGCTTGTGACATCTGCTCTACAAGAACTCTCACTAAAAATGGATGATTTTAATGAGAATTTACAAAACCTCAAGGAAAATTGTCAGAAACAAACAGATTCTCTCAAAGAACGTATACAGCAACATCAATCCAGAATAACACACTTAGAAGCATCTCTGAATTATCTTGATGGAAGACTGAAGGAAGAAGAAAGCCAGAAAGATTTCCTCATCAAACAAAGCACTTGGCGTCTCAATAAAGTGGATGACCTGGAAAACAGGGAGAGAAGGTCAAATATAAGGATTTTTGGCATCCCTGAGAAAGCTGAAGGAGAATATATAATTTCTTTCCTGAATAACTGGATTCTAGAGATTTTAGATTTAAAGGAGGGTCTCTCCTTTGGTAGTGAAAGGGGTCATACAGCTTTAGGAAAGCCAGTGTCAACATCCTCCTCTACTCCTCCCAGATCAATGGTCATAAAGTTTCTATTTTATTTGGACAAGGAGTTGGTCCTAAAATCTGCCTGGAGGAAAAGTCCATTAAAATTTAATCAAAACCCAATTAGGTTTGATAATGACAATTCTACCAGGGTTTTGGAACTGAGGAAAAACGCTTGGCCATTAATAAAACTGTTCAAGCAGAATAACATCAAAACTCAGCTTGTCTTTCCTGCCAGAATAAAAATCCTATATTAGAATGAAATGAGATCATTCAATGCCCTAGAGGAAGCCACTGCCTTTATTGAAAACAATAACATTATTTCCTTAACTGAAGATGTGGAATGGGCATCTGCATCTCTGAAGAGAGTTACTGATAAATTTTCTTGGACTGATGTTAAAAAGAAAAAAACAAAAAACTGAGTCAAATATTGCTGTTCCCACTAAATCTCTCAAAGCCTCTACTGCAACTGGACTTTAATTTGTTTTATACTTTCTAAATTTTTAAGTAAGGTATGTCCTGAAAATATTTTTCTTATTGTTTTTCTTTCTCTTTTTGCTTTTTTCATTTCTATACTTTTTGTTCATATACAAATTAAATAACTGTTAATGCTTTTTAGTATATCAGTATAATATTACTGGTTTATTGAGTGATATAATTGAACAGTAAGCTATCTTTGCTTTTATGACCTTAAGATGACATGCTTTAGTTCAAATAATATGTAGCCCTTTGGCCTGCTAAATGCTCTTCTTAGTTATTATACAGGCATAGTCACTGCTTAGATTAATTTATCAAAATTGTTTTGGATACATGGGATAACAGGGCATATCTATGATTTAGTATATATTAACTAGTTTCTTTAATATTTATAACTTCTGATTGTTTCAGAATAAATATTGGTACCTGTGGGAACAAAAAGCTGTTCGTCGGCTTTTGACATAAATTGGGTCTCTCTGACAGTTATATGCGTGTATGTTTTATGGCACAAGGGTTTTAAATGGTTACAAGTTGTGTTTCTGTAGAGTTTAATGTTAAAGTGCTGTTTTCTCTCTCACTGGCAACGGACGTGCTTTATTCAACTTGAATGTGGCAGAGACACTATGTTTGCTGTATTTTTAGCAGTATGTATCTCTTGTATATCTACTTAGCAGCAGTGGTTTATTGCTAGATATCCGTAGCTTTCTAAATGTCTCTGTGATATGGATTGTTTGTCCTTGGTGTTCCTGGTAAGTGCTTTCTTCAGAAAATGACTTTGTATTTAAAATAAGAATGATGACATGAATTTATGGACTGTTCTGCCTATTAATTAGAAGCTTTAGCTGGGATCTGAAGGTATTTATGTAATGGGAGAGGTGTTTTTTTTTTTTTTTTAGAATGCTGTTAAGCCACGGTGGTACAGCGGTTGCATTGTTGCCTCACAGCAAGAGGTTCTCCTGTTCGATTCTCGGCTGGAGTGCTTTCTGTGTGGAGTCTGCATGTCCTCCCCGTGGTCGAGTGGCCTCCGAAAGACATGTGTGAATGGGAGTTGGTTGGGCGTCGGGCTGGCAACCCAGCACCATAAAAATCTACTGCCAATCATTAGCGGACTGGAGTTCCATTGTGGCGACGCCTAACCAGGAAAAAACGAAAAGACAAACAAACTTTTAAATGACTGTGTTCGGATGTTCTAAATTTGCCGGTTATATAGAGTTTAGTTATGGGAAAGGCAGTATGAAACTGTTTTTTTATGTGTGTTGTATGGTTGGTGAGGGCCTAATTGTGAATGTCAAGTCTCTGATTGGTTAATATGGCATATTAGGCTTCTTTTACAAGAATTGTGAGCTACACTGTTTGCAAACATATTCATGGTTCCCTTTTATAATAGTGACTATATTTTGTGATCAAATATATACAGAAATGTTATTTTTTCTTGTAAACAGTTAATTATAGTCACTATTTCTAGTGAATATACCGGAGATTTTTATAAACAGATCTTTATAAATAACTTTCCTATGCAGTTAGCAAGTGTTTAGTATAGGCTTATACATTTACAGGAAATGCTTATGACTAATGGAACTGTAAGGATACTCAAAACACCATACTAAATCCTAGGAAATATATGTGTGTGAATAATTTTGATTGAACTATACTTACTTTGCATTTAATATGTTGATTTTCTTACTGCATCCTTGATATTATTTATGTTTTAGATGTTATGTTTTCAGTTATTATAAAGTCACGTTTTTTAGTATATTAGCACTTTATGACAGGGAAAGAGCTCAGTAATATCTATGACTTGTGATAACATAACAAACAAGTTATGAGTTCAGTATTACCCTATTACTATGGTAGATATTTACAGCTATCTCTATCTTAATTCTGGCATTGAGTCATTCACTTTTAAGACCTGTTATCCATAGTATGTTTTATATAAATGATGCTTTTTACTAATTTTTGTCATATTAACTGATGCCAGTTAATTATTATTGATTTTAGTCAGTCATTTAAACATCTGCTATTCCAAAAGTTTAGGAGTTAATTAAGGACAAATATTTATTATGGAATATTTCTAAGAATCTATGTTAACATCTTTTGGGAATGACACACACTCACTATGTGCTAACACCCAATTCTTGTGAAGGTTTTATTTAGTGGGAGTTTGTCATGGTAAGATTTATTCAGAGGGCAAGTAAATAGAAATGCTAAATGATTCTTTGATTTGTTTTGCCATTTTTAAGTTTTTATTAGAACTAATACAGATGACATGCTTAGGTATTTTGGGTAATCATTTAGATTGTTAATAAAGCTAATGTTTCCTTAGTCTATTAAGCACTAAATTCAGATTATATATATCCTAATATGTATCTTGCTTCCTTAGTGAATAATTACTGTATAAATGTTTAATGTTTCTAATAATAGTGTATGTAACTTATCTCTAAAACCTAACTGGAATCAATATCTGATTAGTTGTTTATCCCTACTATTTTTCTCTTAATTTATAATATAGTCTCCATGTTTTATTTTGTTTTCATGGGCTTAAACCAACAAAGGTTCATGGCTGGGCTAGGTAGTCTAGCAGATGTAGTTTTGTTTGCTAGACTACGAATGCATCTCATTCCATGTATAGGGTGTATTAAAGTTTATATCAAAGTGAAATTTGCTAATTTTTTTGTTATTTAATTGTTTTTATAGTTTTGAAATGCCTGAAAATGTTATTTTACTTTTATCTTTCATGGGGAAAGTTATTTGGATTGAGATAAATAGAAATAGAACAATTGATATTCTGTTGTCTATTCAGGAAGAGTATTATGTATGCAGGATTCTATTAATGCAAGTTTGTTTATTATTTATCTTTAAAGAATTCTGATATGGATTTAACTTTGATATCCTTAAATACTAATGGCTTAAACAACCAATATAAGAGAGCTAACCTACTAAGGTATGTTAAACTAAATAGGCTCAAGTAGTTTTTCTCCAAGAGACACACTTTAAAATAAATGACACATTTATGTGGGACCCTAAGGAATACACAATACTTGCGCTATCTTCTTATACAAATAAGACCAGAGGAGTAACGATTCTATGGAAAAATACATTCTTAAATCCTCAAATTATTTACAAACATGTAGATAATGTTGGACTCATGACGTTAGTTATACTTAAGTTTAACAATAGAATTTGGACCCTGGTTAATTTATACTGGTTCCTGGGTATGGGGGTTGGACTAGCTAAGAAACACTTAGACTTTATTGCAATTACTTCTAAAGTAATATTATACTAGGATGTGATTTCAACTGTATCACAGATATTACAGAAACTACCAATAGGAAATCTCCTAGACTATCGTCCTCAGCCAAACAGTTAAAAATATGGACAGAAATGTTTAAATTAAAAGACACCTTTAAAGCTTTGAGACCAAATTCTTTACTATTCTCACACCAAGACTAAAGACATGGTACCCAAACTAGAATAGTTAAAATTTATATCTCACAAGATCTTTATTCTAAAATCTTGAATTTTTCAATACAACCTTGCCCCTTTTCAGATCATAATTCCCTGTTGTTAACAATACACTTGGAATTCAGTCAATTAGTTATTACTTCCATGATTCCTTCATATATCACAAAAATTAAAGACTTTAAATCTTGGATAACTTCTGAACTTCAGCTTTTCTTAGAGATAAATTATAAACCTGAAGCCAACACAATTATGGTTTAGGATTCTCTTAAGGTCTATTTATATGGTAAAACTATTAGCTGGTACAAAAATAAAATTAAAGAATGGAACTCAGATTTACAACTCCAAAATCAAATATCTCTTAAATCTAAAAAGAACTTAATTGCTACAGATAATAAGAAGAAAATAGAAGAAACAAATAAGAAATACAATGAAATATTATCCCATAAAACTAATTTAGTTATGGAAAAACTGAAATTAAATTATTATGCTACCTCTTCTAAGCATCTTCATAACCTATTTATGAAAGCTAAGATACAATCAAAAATTAATAACATTGATGTATTTTTCATGAAGGGAAAAGGAAAAAAGTCTTGGACATATTGGGGCATTCTGGAGGCTTTTAATTATCATTATGCAGAGCATCATAAAGATAAAATAAGTACAAATGAATGTGAGAAGTTAGAGAATATAGTTCCGAACATAACAAGTTATATCTACAAAAACCTATTTTTCAAAAGGAAATTATAGATGGGATTAAAAGAAGTAAGTCTAATAAAGCACTTGGAATAGATGGCTTAATTGTCGAAATTTATAGATTGTTCCCTTCTTCTATAATCTCTCTCCTACATAAAACCTTTCTTGAAGTTCAAACATTAGCAAATATTCATCCTTCTTGGAGATATTCTCTAATTTCACCTATATTAAAAGAGAATAAGGACCCTAATCATTGCAACTCATACAGACCAATTTCTTTGTTGAATAATGATTCTAAACTATTTATGTCAATTATGGTCAATAGATTAAAAATATCCATATTTAAAATAATAAATGAAGACCAAACTGGTTTCATACATAACAGGCATACACAGGATAATATTAAAAGAGTATCAACACTGATAGATTACCTCAATAGAGGAAACCATGAAGCATTGATATTAGGTCTAGATATTCAAAAGGCCTTTGACTCCTTAAATTGGGGTTATTTATTTAAAGTCTTACAGTTATTTGATTTCCCCCCTGTTTTATAACAATGATAAAGGAAATCTATGAAAATAATCTAGCATATGTCAAATTAGGTCCCTTTACTTCTAAAGCAATCCGAATCACTAGAGGTACTAGACAAGGATGTCCCATGACCCCTATCCTATTTGCTCAGGCCATAGAAATACTTGCCATTTTAATACGTAATAACCCAAAGATAAGAGGTATAAATATATATGACCCATATATATCTAAAATAATGATGTTTGTTGATGATGTCTTACTTACCTTACCTAACTCTAAGGAAGTGTTAGATGAAGTGGATATAGTAACAACAAATTTCCAAAAAAATCACAGGGCTCTCCTTCAACAAATCTAAATCAAAATATTTATTATTAAATAAAAAAAATACACATTCCAGTTAATCATATTATTGGAAACCAAGTTTCAACTCTAGACTATTTAGGAATAGTCCTAGGTAAGAATATAGAGGAAACCTTACAGTTTAACTATGCTAAAGCCATAGACTTAATCAAGCCATTAATATGCAAATGGAATAATTTGTTTACAGCATTTGATGATAGGTTACAGCTGATAAAAATGGTTTTGTTACCAAAAATCTTATATAGCACAAGCCCTTATACTTCTACCAGGAAAGAAAATCCTTAAAGAAATCACTTCCACTCTGATGAAATTCCTATGGTACCTCAAAAGAAATAGAGTAGCATATTCTCATCATATCAGAAAATAGGAACAAAGGGGGTTAAAATTCCCAGAGATTGGAACTTCTATAAAGGCATCTATAATTAAAATAGTGATGAACTGGATAAATCCTAGATACTCTTCCAATTGGAAAGAGTTACACTACATTATACTAATGAATGAAAATTATTTATCAAAAAATGCTTTGGTAACTGACAAAGATAACAAGAAATGGCACTATTTAAGTTTAAATTTGCAGTATAGTACAACAAAATTAACTAAACTAACACTATTAAACAATATTTTTGATCTGTTTAGAAAATTCATTAACACAAATCTAGATATAAAACTGTGGCATAGATTTTTAATACCGTTTACTATTACAAGGGATTTCCCTGATAAAACACATAGAGAAATTTTTGGTTAATGGGAAAACAGTAACCTATCTTTTTGGGTGCAATGTATTGAAAACCAACAAGCTTTGAACACACAGAGTATATTGTCAACCTATGGCCTATCCCCTAATGACTGGTTGGTTCTGAGTGTCACAGCATACACTAAAGATGCATGTAGAATAATACATAACTCATCCTTCAAAACCGTACCAAAAATTATAAACTGGATTTTTGGAATTCTATATAATAATATCAATGTTAGGAATGAATTATTATATCTATATAACACTTTAATTGTCTATAAGACAGCTCCTAAAGAGTCTTACTGGCAATATCTAACTAAAGGGTTCCAAGTATCATTATCAATGGAAGATAAAACAAACATTTTAGTTTCAGTTAAACTAACTTCTTATTTACAATTCTGGAGGATTTGTCATTGGAAATTTCTACACAGATCCTTTTTGACACATGAGAAACTCTCAAAAATGAACCCTTCAAACAAAAAGCTATGTTGGAGATGTCATCTGTCCACTAATGCTGACTGGTCTCATTTTTTATGACTGTACTAATATTAAACCATATTGGAATGAGATTAACACATTTTTTAAGCTCTCTATACTGATAGATTTGTTTTGACAAAGTCTTTAATTTTGTTGAATGTTGTTAATAGTAATAATATGAAGAGAGATGACCTGTATTTGTTGTGGACAATGTTAGCAATAGCCAGAAAATGTATAACTAGAAGATGGAACTCTAATGTAGCACCCACAATGGAGGAATTCCTATCATCACTGAAGAAATGCATACTAATGGAGAAAATAACTAAAGAGTTAAGAACTTTTCCTAAGTCATTGTTTAATAGTCCATGGAGGAAAGTTTTGAATTTAATTGATATCCTACAGATGAAACCAAACTCTTCCTAACTATCATAGTTTATATATTAACTTATCATTTAACTACAAATGTTTTTATCTGAATCCTTTTTGTCAGGCTGAATGTAAATACTGTAAATAGTTATTGAATGTTATGAATGTATTAAATTATTGTGTTATTTAATCAAAAAAAAGGAAGACATCCCTGTTATACACATTTATATAGATATGTGTGGGGATGTATGAATGTCCCCACATACCTCAGAATGCTGGAGTTATCTGCACTTACACATCACAACAGTTGTCCGATGGAATCAGGGCAAAGCTACAACAGTACATAATCCACTCACCCACAGACCTCTGTGCCTGCAGACTGTCATCCTGCAGACAGACACAGGTACCCAGGTGGTGTAATGTACAATGGGTGCAATGCATGCCTTGGACAGGCCATATTTTCCCTGATCACATGTCCGCCTATCAAACTGCAAACAGCCACATATGGCCAGACTGGCAAGTGTACACACATAGCAGGAATATTACCAGGTATCCAGGACACTAAATACAATAACAGTACCAAGCAGTATCACTCTGCAGACCACACATGCTGTCTAACACAAGGTCACTTTGTGTACTCCACAAGTACTGTTCCTGTATCCACATATATAACACACATAACCTGTGGTGCTTGCAATAAGTACCACAAGCTTTAATGTGTAACAGTAGATAGGTACAGGTTCTAATCTCACATCATCCAACTTGTGTGTATATGTGACTATACCCCCTTATGGCATTACAGACATGCCCGTCTGGCCTATCTCTGTGCACTAGTTATGCATTTAAGGCCCTGTGACTAGCTTCTGGTGTCTACATTAGCCTCCTCTACAAAGCCTGCTGATGTCATTCACCTTAAGGGTTCTGGCTGACAGTCTAACATTACATAAACTCTGTGGCACATGCAATACATACTGGAAGCTGTAGTATATAATAGTAGATTGGTAGAAATTCTAACTTCACATCATCCAAGAGTGTGTGTGTGTGTGTGTGTGTGTGCACATGTGTATCAATATATCCCCTTACAGTACTGTGGATATGCCCATATGGGCTATCTCCATGCAATGGTATGCATTCTATGGCCCTGCCACTGGCTGCTGGCCTCTAAATTGCTCTCCTCTACAAGGCCTGCTGATGTCATCCACCTTAAGAGCACCAGCTGACAGTCTAATATCAGATAAACTCAGTGGCACATGCGACAAGTACTGCAAGCTGTAGTGTGTAACAGTAGGTAGGTAGGAGGTAGGAATTCTAATCTCACCTCATTCAACTCTGTGTGTGTGTGTCAATATATCCCCTTACTGCACTATGGACATGCCCATATGGGAGGCCTGCTGATGTCATCCACCTTAAGAGCACCAGCTAACAATCGAATAACAGATAAACTCAGTGGCACATGCGACAAGTACTGCAAGCTGCAATGTGTCACAGTAGATAGGTAGGGGTTCTAATCTCACATCGTCGAACGTGTGTGTGTGTGTGTGTGTATATGTAAATCCACACTCTTGCCGCACCACAGACTTGATCATCTGGCTTATCTCTGTGCAATGGTTGTGCATTTTAAGGCCCTGTGACTAGCTGCTGGCCTCTACATTGGCCTCCTTTACAAGACCTGCTGATGTCATCCACTTTAAGGGTGCTGACTGACAGTCTGATGTCACGTAAACTCTGTGGCGCATGCAGTAACTACTGCAAGCTGGAGTGTGTAATAGTAGTTAGGTAGGAGAGCTAATCTCCCATCATCCAACTCGGTGTGTGTGTGTGTGTGTGTGTGTGTGTGTGTGTGTGTGTGTGTGTAAATATATCCCCTTACAACACTATGGATATGCCCATATGGGTTATCGGCGTACAATGGTTATGCATTTTATGGGCATGTGACTAGTTGTTGGCCTCTAAATTGCCTTCCTTCACATAAGCATAACTGATGTCCACCACCTTCTAGATGTATACGTTCAGAAAACCCAGGTGACACGTATCAAGGGTAGCAGACCTTGTCACAAAGTATGAATCCATGGTTGCACTGACTGCTTCCATTGTCCCTGATACACTGTTATACACATATGCACCTAGGGAGCCATGCACCTTACCCTGCTGACATCATGTGTCTGCTGTGCTGCTGTATTGCTGCCCTGTGTACATTGTTTAACCCCCTCAGATACCTGGAATGGGCACATATGCAGTTCTGTGAGACACCCATCATACTGTAACTCAACCACCAGTGTAACATCATGCCACAAAGATACACGAAGTCTGATATGTAATCATGACACATGCCAGCATACAAAACTTTAGTGGCCCACAAGTGCCATGGCAAAACAATATTGCACTACACAAGCACATGTTTGCATGTTCCTGCATCATTGTCATGGATGGCAGGGATATGGCACAGGTATCACCATATGCATAGGGTATGGTGTGGGTATGCCAGAGGGCTAGGCTGTGCCAAACAGGTGACAGCATGTGTGTGACTTAGGAAGGGGTATGGGTTACATGCGCCATTGAGAGGTGCTGTGTGTGTCTGTTGGTGACCTGCATGCAATAGTGGTGTTTGAATGTGTGCATGCACACAGTCAAGCCCAGTGCTAGCTCTACAAATGTGTACATTGAACAGCTGTGGACCGTACATGGTAGAGTGGACAGCTCACCATCTCCAGCCATGAACACACGAACTGGATTTGCCAGAAGTTGCACTGGCACCACCATGCCCAAGGTCAGATGCAGTGTCAATACATGACGGTGACTGCAAAATGCTGGGGTTATGTCCCACATGGGATAACCCAGGAGCATGTGCCCATGACCTGCCATGTCATGGTGCGGACAGTGCACTTCTCTCTGTAGCACTGTAGGTACTGCCAATATGGCAGTGTGACTCTGCGCAGCCACATGGACTCCCAGCAGATGGTGTTGTTTACCTTCGTCCACGTGTCCAATGCCCAACTCTAGCCAGATGTTCAAGCAGAGACATTGTGTGGTCAAAGACTGACACTGTTTTAGCCCACTGTCTATCCACGACAACAGGGAACCAATCCAGGGTGTCCCCAATGTGGTGGAGGCAGTCATGGATGACATAACCATAAGCATTCATCTGATGTTGCATTCAGAACATGCCTGTGGCTTCATGATGGACCAAAACATGTGGTGAGTGACCCATGATATGACACCTGCAACAGGTTGTGGATGGACAACAGTCCCCCTATGAGCACCTCTGTCAATCTGCCTGTGTGGGATCTTGCCAGCTTTCTGGCTATGGCCTGTGTCTACACTCACTGAAGCCATAGTTGTTAAACTGCCCTGTTCAATGTCGCTGCCTCTGACTGTCCACTATCTGTGGCCTCTGGCGACTGGGTATATGTGAGCATACTGACTGTGTGCAGTGACACTAGGGGAAAAAGAGGGATGTTAACCTCTGGGACAGATTCAGCCACCAACAACCCAACCTGTACCTCACTATGGCTACCTTCACCATCAGCATCCGATGACACATTGACATCAGGTTGTCAGGAGGACACACTCCAACCCCCGCACCATTCACCTGTGAGAAGCAAAACAACAGGAGTACATTATTACCTGCACTATTATGCATGGTAATCTACACAGACATGTACAGATGAGGATCCACAACCCACAACTGCATTACAAGTCCCACATCTTGACATCTCTGCTTCCATGCACAACAGACAAACTCACAACAACATACACAGACAAGTCAGGCCGGTTATAACATGCACTGACAAGTCAGGCCCATAATAACATGCACATCAGCCACATCCAGTGAATGTTGCCAGCACGATACACCTGTAAGATATGCAATATGACAGTGTATATGATAGAACTAAACATAACATCCAGTACACCTATATTGAGAATGATATGCCAGTAGTAGTATCACTGCCTCAGGTATGTACCATGCGTTTGGGCGTTTGCCCCCACCATTAATTATGGCTTTGTCCTGGATTCTTGTTGTAGGAGGTTGACAGGTATGTTAGGCATGGCTCTCAACCAAACAGGGACAAATGTGAACAGACACAAGGACTTAGCCAGAGTACATTAGGGACATTCAGGGTATGTTTTACAATGTTAGAACTAATTATGTGAAACATGGAAATAGTGAGAGGAGCTGAATTACAGTACACTGTTTGACATTACAGGGATGTATACCCTCCCTTATTGTCACTATGTACTATGTGTAATCCACTAGCTTTCCTACAACAGCTGACTATTGTAGGTGGGATTGACAGGGACAGAGCTGGGATGTGATTGAAATCAGGGACATTTGAGAGGCATGCATGTAGGTGCAGGGCAGAAGAGTATCAATGACATGTCATCCTTATAGATATAAGACAGGCTTACTGCTGTAATCCCTATTCCCCATACCTCCATCCTCCCATCTGTATTCTGTTATATGTAGAACTCTATTACACACCTGGTGGAGTGCAGTACTCCTTTGCTGAACTGTGCTTCAAGTAATGTTTTGATAATACACTCTCTGTGTGTGTTAAGTCTCATGCAGACCTGTTCCCCATAACCAGCTGCTTGTCTTTGTAAGGTACTGCTCATTATCAGGTAATTGCCCCTGCACCATTCTGTGGCTCACAATTGCTAATTGCAGCCAAACAGCTGCATTGCACTATCATTAGTTTTTGGGATGGATGTTACTGAGGTGTGGAGACTACAGCATCACAGAAGGTATGTACAAACAATGTCCATTGTACAGATTTATGGTGTATGTCCACAGTTATGCCTCATATGTGTGGTCAGTGTCCCATACCATTGTGGTCATCTGGCAGTGCAACGGCATTCATTGTGGGCTGAGGCCAGTAAGGGATGACACATGTCTGTCACACTGCATACCCATCATATTATGCAAGCTACTGCAATAGCTGTTATTCTATCAACTTGCTATCTTTGTAGGGGCAAACTGTTACAAATGTCCCTATCTCTGGACCTTTGACCCCCCTTCCCCCCATTAAGTATGGCTGTGTCCAGATCTCTTGTTTTAGGGGGTTGGGAGGGATGATAGGTGTGTAGCAGCCACCTTTACATACAGCTGTGTATGCTACAGGTTGCAGCTGCTGCTACAGCCTACAACACAATGGGGGGGTGAACATTTTGGTGGACAGCAAGCTGTATGTGTAACTGTGTCAACTGTGTCAGGCATGTCATTATGGCAGAGCCAGGGGAAGGGTATTCTATACAGTGCAATTGAGGTTTGTGCATAAGGTACGTCTGTTATGCAACAGTGCGACTAACAGATTAGTGGGTAACAGATAGTTAGGCTATATGGATATGTGCATTGTGTCGCTGACTGCAGGCCTTTGTCTTGCAAAACTGGGTAGCAATTAATTAAGTTGCAGTAGCCTGCGGGAAGTAAGATTGCTTGACTCAGTCATTACTTGTTGTCTTCACAATAATGTAATTGGAGTACAACACAACAATGGATTTGAACTCAGGACTGTGTGGCAAAATGTACTGTTTTCAAAGCATTCGACAGTCTGAGCTACTGAGATACTGCAAAAGCAGGTGTATTTGCAGGGTATATGTGCATAAATAGAGGCTGTGAGAAGAATTTCCACATCCATGACTATGTGCATGGCTTTATATGGTTGTATTTCTGCATCAGGGTCCCAGCTGTACATGTACTTTGCCATTGCTGCCTTAGCAGGTGTTTTTCCACAAGTTGCTGATCAAAGGGGAGATATACCTACTATCAGAGGCCTCACTTACATCCATTCATATGCCTTCATTATTATGTATTATTGCACCAGAGTCCAGGGTACACTCCCAGTTTTCACATTAGTTTCTTATTTCAGTTACACTCATAATGTCTGTCAGTAGCAAGCAATATGTTTTGATGGAAACAACTGAGTAACCTAAAGCATGTGTAGTCTGGTGGGTTAATACAGTGTACTATAGTTGAGAGGGGCAGGGGATAAACACTTGGCAGAGGTGTTCATTTTCTACATATGAGTAACACTGTAATAGACACATATAAACATTAAAGCACTTTAAAGCTCATTTGAGCTGAGCTAAGCAAAGTGGTGTGCTATGCTGATCTGCACAATCCTGTGCAAAAAAAATATAAAGAAAAGAAAAAGGGGGTGATACAAAAGAGGTGAAATGGGAGCAAGCAGGGAGAAAACAATGTGGAAGGCAGTTAGGGATGTGCAGGACGAGTGTAGGGAAGAACCATAGCTATACATTTATTGTACAGCAACAGCTGTGCATTTTGACTAGGTTTTGTAGATGAATTTGGACTCTCAAACCCCAGCGAGAGGGGTGAAGACAACATAAATGTGTTGTCAAACCAATTGAACCAAATTTGTTGAGTCCAGTGGACACGTGTGCAAAGTGGAGAGCTACATATGGGGTGATATTTTTTTGTGGGACAGGTGCCCTTTTTTTTTTTTTTTTTTTTTTTTTTTTAAAGGAGAGAGTTGAATGTTGGGGAAGGGATGTAGGTACATGTGGGGAGGTAAGTTGGGTAGGAGAAGATATGATAACAGACAGGCAAGACAGAAAAGACAACAGACAGGGGCCATGTGTGACACATGTGGGCAGTAAACACCATAGACAAGGTGGATGTTGTGGAATTGGAGTCGCATGTGCCTCCAGATGGCAGTAGCATGACTGCCATCCCCACCCATGGGCAGTTGACACTGCTCTTTCACTGCCCTGAAAGTGGCTGTGCTGGAGGCTGGGCACTAGGGCCAGCCTGCCTCACCAGGTTGACCAGTGTGCCCTCATTCTGGTGCAGGTGACATTCATAGCTCCGATAAATGATCCTGTGCACCATGGCCGGTAGTTGCTGTTAGGAGATTACTACCCCTCTGCCACCACTTGTAGGGGGAGGCCAGGCCTCATCCACTGAGGCAGTTCCACCCAATGCTGCAGGTGGTGCAGGGGCAGCAGAGTGGGCATCAGAGGCCTGGATCTCAGATGTGCCAGGACCTGGTGCCATGGGCAGTTGAGGTAGGGAAGGTGGATCACAGGGAACCAGCCTACCCTGACGTGTTGTGGTAATGGAGGTATAGCAGTAAGTAAAGTTTAGTTATGAACAATGCATATTGTTAGTAACAACAGCATGCCAGAACAGTGGAAATAACCCAAGTATATAACAAAGCATATTATGTGAAACACAACAATAAATAACAGAACAGTCAGTATAATAACTGCATGCCAGTAACAGTTACGATATAAGGCCAACAAAATAAATTATTCAACTTCTTCTTCTTTTTTTGGCTGCTCCCATTAGGGGTCATCACAGTGGATCATCTGTTTCCATTTCTTCCTGTCCTCTGCATCTTGCTCTGTCACACTAACCACCTGCATGTCCTCTCTCACCACATCCATAAACCTTATCTTAGGCCTTCCTCTTTTCCTGTTACCTGGCAGCTTCATCCTTAGCATCTTTTTCCCAATATACTCTGCATCCCTCCTCAGCACATGTCCTAACCAATGTAATCTTGCCTCTCTGGCTTTGTCTCCAAACCTTCCAACCTGGGCTGACCCTTTAATATACTTATTCCTAATCCTGTTCACCCTCAAAACACCCAGTACAAATCTTAACATATTTAACTCTGCCACGTCCAGCTCGGACTCCTGCCTTTTTGTCAATGCCACTGTCTCCAACCCATATAACATAGCTGGTCTCACTACCTTCTTGTAGACCTTCCCTTTCACTCTTACTGGTACTCGTCTGTCACAAATCATTCCTGACACTCTTCTCCACCTACTCCATCCTGCCTGTACTCTCTTCTTCACCTCTCTTCCATACTCACCATTACTCTGAACTGTTGATCTGAAGTATTTAAACTCCTCCACCTTCGCCACCTCTACTCCCTGCATTCTCACCATTCCTTTATCCTCCCCCTCATTCACACACATATATTCTGTCTTAGTCCTGCTAACCTTCATTCCTTCTCTCTAGAGCATATCTCCACCTCTCCAGGATCTCCTCCACCTGTTCCCTACTCTCACTACAGATCACAATGCCATCTGCAAACATCATAGTCCATGGGGACTCCTGTCTCATGTCGTCTGTCAACCTTTCCATCACCATTGCAAATAAGAAAGGGCTCACAGCTGATCCTTGATGTAATCCCACTTCCACCTTAAACGCATCCGTCACTACCACCGCAGACCTTATCACTGTCACATTACCCTTGTACATATCCTGTACAAGATATGTTAATATGCAACCATTATAATACATAACAGTAATAAGCACATGCCCCAAAATAAAGTTTAATGTAACAACATATGTTATTAGCAAACCATAACTAATGAACAACAATAATAAATAAATGAAGATAAGGGGTAGAGAGAGAGAGAAAAACAGTTCATTAATACTATGATTGGCTATATACTTGACAACAGTACTACTATCTGCTCTACAAGTATGTCCTTTCTTTATGCGTACAAGTCTCCTATAGCTGCTGTAGCACATACATACCTCTCAAGCTATCTACACGGGACACTATGGGCCAAGCAGTAATAACTGTGGGCACACAACTACACAGAACACTTGCACATCAGGTGGGCCTATATAACTGCCAAAGTGTACTGTGCACTGATGTAGTGATACTCTGCTAGTTAGGTTATCATGTCGATGATAAACCTGTGACAGTGGAATTACACACTACTAATTACATTAGGTGACAGCGTGACACTTGAGAGACATGTATGTGTACAGTACAGAAACTAAACAACTATCATGCCTTGCTTGGCAAGCATGGGGATAGAACCCAATAACAGTGACTGCAGGAGACATCTGCATGGCAAGTATGAATTGCCTGCAGCAACTTTTTTACAGACACCCTAGGCATACAACCATACCAAGAATACACATTATTTATTTCACTTTATTTTATCATAATATCTATTTCCTTTATTTTATGCTATAGTTTCACATTCTTGCTAATGATTCATGTGACATCTGTGACATCTAAACACACAATTATTTACTGATATTATGGACTACCTTACTAATTTACCTGTAGCTCCTGTGGAAAGAGAATTTGTGAGCATTATGTATTTAAACCTAGCACTGGATTCGAACCCTGGTCTGTGTGTGCAAAAATGTACTTTATACAGTGAATTTTACAAACTGAGCTACAGAGTCACTGTTAATTAATGATTAACTGCTATTTGCCTAGAGCTTACCTGGAAACAAAATTTGACCTGGCAGTACTACTACAGTTTTATACCAGCCTGCAGTGACAGTAGAACACACATCCATGAAGTACAAGCATGACAGAGATAGTAGGTAACCTATACATTACTATATATACTGCAGGTGTATACAGTATATTGTTAGTGGGTTTAAGTATCTGTGGAGTCAACAAACAATATCAGATCATGGAGTGGGCTACCTCATCCATATACCTTGCTTGGACAATACTGGCCCAGAATCAGCCTTGACCAGTACTATATGTGTTAAGCAGCACATCTGGCAGCCATTATATTTGCACTCAACAGCTATTACACTGTTATAATTGACTACAGCACCTTACCTCACAGCCTGAATACATATAGCTCTACTGCAGTGGTTAAAACAAGACATTCCTGATGTGCACAATTTACCTTATTGGTATTGGTTCTTGTGTTATTGCAGAACAGTTGTCATAAGCCATTTCTTGCAAAACAGCTCTGAATCCACACTTATTGCACAACTGATTTTATTGGCTATACCTTCATGCAGGTGCTGGTATTGTTTCATGTTTTTATTAGACAAGAGTTGTCATAATTCATTTCTTGCAAACCAGTTCTAATTCCACACTTATTGCATAACAGACTTTATTGGAAATACCTTCATGCAGTTCCTGGTATAGTTTTTATTGCACAACAGTTGTGATTATGCAGGTGTTGCAATACAGCTCTAATTCCACAGTTATTGCGCTACAAACTTTATTGTAAATAGTTTCTTACAGTTACTGCTTTAGTCTTCCCTGTTTATTGCACTACAGTTGGCAGTATTCCCTTATTGCAGTACAGCTCTAAGTCCACATTCATTGCAATACAATCTTTACTGCATATACCTAATTGCAGTTAATGCTTTACTCTTTCTAGCTTGACTATAGTTAGCATAATACATCTGTACTCACTGGACTCATGCCACACCCTGGCCAAGGGCCTGGCATGTGCATTGATATTGTAAGCTTTCTCCTCTGTAGCTGTTGGGAGATAAGGACACCATTATTGCATACCAGTTTAGCAGACATTTGGTTTAGATATTGGTCAAACAAAGGTAAATTACTTACAGACTTGTGGGGCATTCCCTGCCCAAGCTTTTCGGACCCAGGTGTCCAAGAGATCCCCCTTTTGACGCTTCAGGTCATCATGGTGGTGATGAACCTGCTCACCTGTACGGGGGATACCTGTCACACTGGTGACTTCACATGCCAGATGGTCCCAGGCCTCTGCCTTGCACTCTGAGCCCTGGAACCCTCCCTGCAGCAGCTGGTCATCATAGTTTTTTATGAGGAGTTCGACCATTACCCTGGATTCCAATGCCTCAATGCTGAGCCCAGAAGCGTGCACCCTCTCCAATGCTGTCCAAAGTCACTACACAGTCAAAATTCCAACAGATTATGCTGTATGACTGCCTAATGATCTTAACATAGCCTGTTTTCCTGCCCTTACATGCCATTGGGCAATATTTAAAAATGTGGCGCATCACTTAGCAGCACACAAACCAGCACAGCTCAGCTGAGTAGTGCAAAAACCCAAAGACCTGTATGCCTAGCAGTACTTAGCTGTGTGCAAACCAGCCAAGCAGAGTAAGCCGTGCATAAACATTTTCAGTGAATATTGTGTTTATGCAATGCTTAGCAGGTTTTAGCAGAGCTTAGTGGAGCATAGTGGGCCTTAATTTAAAAATAATTGCCATAATATGTATTTCAAAAATAAATGCGCATTTTCCTTTCCATGTATTCAAACCCTGCACCTACTGCTCATGAGGTCATAACTCTACACATTTAGCTATATATATATATATATATACCTATAAGCTACATCTAATCACTGCTGATCACAGTGCCACTCCATGCAAACCGTCTCAGCTACTCTTAAATCTGACATTTAAATGGAGCATAGTGGGCCTTAATTTAAAAATAATTGCCATAATATGTATTTCAAAAATAAATGCGCATTTTCCTTTCCATGTATTCAAACCCTGCACCTACTGCTCATGAGGTCATAACTCTACACATTTAGCTATATATATATATATATATATCTATGAAATTCTGCTATACCTTTACATATACCTATAAGCTACATCTAATCACTGCTGATCACAGTGCCACTCCATGCAAACCGTCTCAGCTACTCTTAAATCTGACATTTAAATGAATAATTAAATGCATCCATTTTATATTTTTAGATATCTGGCAGGTGTCTCGGTGCCACT
Organism: Protopterus annectens; assembly: GCF_019279795.1. Lineage (NCBI taxonomy): Eukaryota > Metazoa > Chordata > Ceratodontiformes > Protopteridae > Protopterus > Protopterus annectens. Next base: position 432,916,739 of record NC_056751.1, on the reverse strand, counting down.
TAGTACTGCTGCACTCTGCTCTGCTCTGCAGAGAGCAAACATGCTTTTTAAATTAAAACAAAAATATATTGATATACTACCATTGCACAGTGCAGAGAGTGTCTTACCCATCTGTGGATACAGTTAACACTACACTCCCTACCCAGATCCAATAACTGTGTTTCTTAGCTCTCCCTTGGCAATGTGCATGATTAATATGCATGGCACACTGACGAGGGGGAACCGTGTACACAGACATGGTACCATTCCTTGTAGGCTCTACATTATGCCTACATGGATTTTATTAAATCCTGGGGAACATGTTTGGTGCCACAGTCTGCATAATGTCAACAAAAATAATGAGAGTCAAAAGATAGATATAAAAATTAATTCTTACTATTTATATATTTACAGCAGGAACATGCCCTGCATGGAAAAGTCCCATATTTATTGATATTGGCTCTAGGATTATTACTCTTAGATTGACATAAAAGTTATTTAAGATTTTTATTTCTTCTGTACCCAAAGTACAATTTTCTGCACTGTAGTGTGATCTTGGAATTGGAATATATAATTAGCAGGGGGTGTGGGGCGGTGCAGGTTGCTTGCCCCCCTGGAAAATGTATAAATGTATGTGACATGTGAATAGTGTTTTTACCGGATGGCGAGTGGTAAAAATAATGCCAAATGTTCATTCCTGCCTTTTGAACATTTCGACAGACAGAACAGTCGGTGTGACAGTTTCAGATGTTGTGGTTTGGTCATGTGACCATTCGTCAATAAGTTATTCATGATTTTCATAGTTTATATATATATATATATATATATATATATATATATATATATATATATAAATATATATGCGTGTTTGTGTGTGTGTGTGTGTGTGTGTGTGTGTGTGTATATATATATATATATATATATATATATATATATATAGAGAGAGAGAGAGAGATGGAGATTTTGTACACACACACACACACACACACACACACACACACACACACACACACATGCATGTCCTTATAAAACTATAGATTATTTTCTTGTTATTTATCATATAATGTCATCTGCATACAAATATGTTCTGGGCAGTCATAAAAACTGTAGCCATGTAACTCAGACATCTCACTCAATAAATGCCATACTGCTTACCTGAGCTGTAAATCTGTGGGTACCTATCCAGTCATAAAGGCAGAACCTGAAGGATGCCAGTCAGTTACATTGTTTGACATGCAAATGAAGCTTGTACTATAGGTAGGGGATACTTTGGTTTAGGAATCTGTCTCTCCAAGAGGTCTTGTTTATCTTTTGATGGTCTGGTGGACAGCAGCAATAAACAAACTCTATAACAGAAAGAAAAAAATACTGTCCAGGGCCAAGGAGGAGCAGGTGCCAAGTTGGAGGCAATCTCTCCTTTGTCTGAACAAGCAAATAATGTCACTTGTGAAATCTCCAAATTCACCACATCCACCAAGGACAATCACAAGGCCTTCTTCACATATGTCTGCAATCTCAAAGGCAACACCCAAATCTGCTCTGAACTGGTGGTCAGTAACACCACATACACAAACGCCATAGATATAGCCAGCCTGCTGGCAGACATGTTCAGTGAAAACTTCACCCCCCTGTTCCCCCCATCAGTAAACCAGGACTTCCCCAGCACCTGCCCCCCTCCCTTCATCACCAGGGAGCAGGTCATTAATGCCCTTTCAAAGGCAAAAATACATTCTCGATGGGACCAGATAAAATCCCTGGCTGTATCCTACATGAACTCAGGCATGAGCTCTCAGCTCTATTAAACACCCTATTCAACTAAAGCCTGAATACTGGCTTTATCCCAACTGAATGGAGGGCAGCCAATGTCATCTCTCTACACAAAAGGTGGAGTGTCCACTGACCCAGGAAATTATAGGCCCATCAGCCTAACTAGCCTAATCTGCAAGGCCATGGAATGCATTATCATGGACATTATAAACAAGGATATTGGCAACCCCCAAACACTTGACCCCACACAGTTTGGTTTTGTCAAAGGGAGATCATGTCACTTAAACTTGGTTGACTTCTTTGAAACAGTCACCAAAGCCATGGACGAGGGGAAGATGGTGTGGTGCACACCACCAACCATGACCTAGCCAAAGCATTTGACACAATTCCCCACTCATGCATAATAGATAAACTCTCCCAGCTAGGCATCAACCCATATGTTAAAAGATGGGTAACTAACTGGCTCACTGATAGAACCCACTCAGTCAAAGTAGGGGAAGCCACCTCTAGTAGTAGACCCAGAATGAGCGGTGTACTCCAAGGTCAGTCTTGGGGCCTCTACTGTTTGGGATATACTTTTCTGAGGTGCAAGCCAAAACCAGTGGTCTATGGCTGACCAGGTTTGCAGATGACTGCAAGCTGTGTGCTGTCATAAATTCCCCTAGTGATGTGAAGAACATCCTCCAAGAGGGCCTTATCCAAACTAATGACTGGTGCCAAAAGCATGGCCTCAAACTGAATGCCAAGAAATGCGTCATTATCCCCTTTGTGGACAATGTCATCCCCACTAATTATCACATTAATAACAATGTACTAAGCATGCAATCAGTCATAAGGAACTTGGGCACCCAGGTTGATAGCAACCTGACTTTTGACCACCATGTTGCCTCTGTTGTACAGAAGGCTTTCTACATGGTCCACCTCATAAATAAGGGTATTTCATCCAGGAACAAGGTCATAACATCCCTGTACTCCTCCCTTATCAGACCCATTATCAAGTACAATGCCCATTTCAGCATGTACCTTGCCAAGCACATGCAGCAGTTGGAGACACCACAGTTTCCTGATCAGGAAAATCCAGGGTCTCAAACACCTGTCCTATACAGATAGGCTAAAAGTCCTGTCCCTCTACTCAGTCTCATATAGACTGCTCAGACGTGACCTGTGTCTGGCATCCAAGGCCAGTTCAGACCCAGCCTTGATGGAATTGCTGTATATCCGTAGGACAAACTCCACTCGTGCAATCCGCATGCATTGCCTTAACCTGGTCTGTGACATTAATAGAATTTGTTGACGGGATAGATTTGTGTCCCAAAGACTGGCGAGGCTAATTTATTTATTATTTATTTATGGACATTTGATTACCGGGAAAGTATGACTGGATAGGAGCCCATTTGTAAAGGAGGCTCAGGGAGAAAAGCGACAATGTATGACAAAACATTTTAAGAACAATAATTTTACAGTCTTCAAAAATAATATAAAACATGTACACCAGATAATCATACTAAATTAGACATAACATGAAAACATTGTTTAAGAATAGATATGGATTATATGACGATTTAATATTTAGAGAAATTTTAGTCAGTTTATAGAGCAATTAAAGCTAAGTTAGTATAATACAAACAGGAATTGCAATATGAAGTGAGAGAAAAAGCAGCCTTATGGTATATATAGAGAGAAAGCCAGATTGATAGAAGTAAGGAAGTGATTGAAAAAGGGAGAGAACAGAGTTGTAAGGTATGAATAGGTATTTTTTATTTTATTTTATTTATTTAACATTTGTTAACTGGGAAAGTCCGACTTGGAACAAATACAATTTTCAGCGGATGCCTGGGGAGAAAGGCTCCAGATGCATGTCTTTGTAACGTGGGAGGAAACCGGAGCAGCCGGAGGAAACCCACATGAACGCAGGGAGGACATGCAGACTCCACACAGAAGACACCCCAGCTGAGAATCGAACTAGAGAACCTCTTGCTGTGAGGCGACAATGCTAATGCTGCACCACTGCGCCATCCAATACCGTCAGGTATTTGTTTACCTTTAGGGATATAGTTTATCCTGGTGCTGATCAAGATCAAAGACAGTTTTTGGCTAGAAAGTCTTTCGGAATGATTTTGAAGGCTAGGAAGGTACTGACCTGATGGATATAGGTAAGGAGTTCCAGGCCTTAACAACATGGCAGGAGTACAAACAATGCCCAGTTGATTTGATAGGTTTGTGGACTGACAGGAGATTTTCATCATTTGATTGTAATAACTGATTTGGAACATAGCTGTGTAGAATAAACAGCAAATAAAACACAGTGCAGTAACCAGGGCAAATGGCATAAAAACAAAGAGGCTCCATAAAAATCTCCATTTAATAAAACAGAAGTTGTATAGAATGTTTAGTGCTGGACAAGCAGATGGATTCTAGATAATTCTACAGGTGGTAAGAAACTGTGTATATTTTAGTTTTATGGGGTAGTTCTAGCCACTTTAGGCTTTTAGTGCTTTACAGTGGTGGGTTCTGAAAGGGGTATTGCTGCAGATATAGCAACTGTATTATAACACTGTTCAAGTTTTGATTTTTGTGATGCCTGAAGATTAGTAAGGATGGGAGCACCAGAAAGATGTGTGGGGTGGAGATAAGTAGTGGCAATTGTAGTTTTAGTTGTGTTGTTGATAACGTTTCTGGCTCTGTAAAGCATCTTTAGTTCTGATGAGTTTTTCTTACACAATTTTGTATATGCAGGTTGAATTTAAGATTATTGTCCACTATCATCCCTAATAATTTTCCATGAGAAGTGACTTCAGTGGTTGTATTATCTAGAGACAGGACTTTATATTTTGCTTTTTCATGAAAGATGGATTTGGGGGAAAAGTAGCATTTTTTTTTTTTTGAGGGGATGAGCATGATTTGTGAATTACAAAGCCATATTTCAGTAGCTTTTAAAGCTTCCTGAGTAATTCTTTAGGAGGTGTGCCATGTTGTCATATGTGCAAATGAGTGTGGAGTCATTTGGTTCTGTATTACAGAGGCCTATTCTGTGGATGTGTGGAGGGTGTTGGTGAAAATGTTAACGAGGAGGGGACCAAGGACAGAACCTTGTATTATACCAGTGCTGACTGGGACGTATGGATAGAGGATGGAGTGCCATTTTACTGACGGATACATATTGGCCAGATAGCTTTTGAACCATAGAAGGAGGCAGAGAAAGAGACCTAGTGAGGACATCTGAAGACAAATAAGACAATATTAGTCAGAGTTTGGGTACAGCCACCCTTGTGGAGTGGCATCATGATGACTGTTCTCTAGAGTTCAAGTACATTACTTTAATCCCTCATGTTTCTGTCCTGGCTCTCTGAACAACCAGCAGCCTCTCATTACATGATAAGAATGGGTAGACCAGAACATAGTGTACCAAAGCTGTTTCAGACTGGAAGAGTCTAGATTACGTACGGCTTGATAAGTGAGCATATGAATCTTATTGACATGCTGGGCCACCAGTACAGACAACCAAGATCCTGCATTACTGGGTTAATATGATCAAACTTAGATGATCCAATCCATACCTTTGCTTTGGAGTTCTGGACATGCTGCAGGCAGGCCTGGTCTATATCTGAGACCTCAGATAAAAAGCTCTTCAGTTATCAAGTTTGGATAGTATGTATACACGAAAAATTACTACACTTAGATCTTTTAACTGTGCAAAGCCAAAACAGTTCTCCCTGTGAGAATAGGGGTGTTAGATTACGGAAATTAAGTAAGCAGCCTGTGACTGGTAGAGAGTAGCATCATATCCTTTGTTTTCACAGACTTGAGTTGCAGGCAGCTAATACAAGCTGGCCAAGAATGGAAAACCATCAGTTCTCCAGGCTAGTAAAATATGATATCTGGTCCTTAGAAAATTAGAGGTACAATGTAAAATCATATGCATAGCAGTGATTTTTGATACATCTACTTACATCTGGTCCAAAGGAAAAGATAGGTACAACTTATCATCAACTGCATAGCACCTACACTAGATCCCCTTACCTTTCTTGAGCTGCCAAGCCAGATAAATCTTCACTGAAGTCCTTGGGTTCAGTTATTTTCTAAGCTGGTAGATATACTCCATGAACATTAATGGGACCAAAATAAAGCCCTGCAGTGTCTTACATCCTTTAGTACAACTTTCTGAGGAATGAATCCCCTGATTACGTGTGGAGAATGACCAGAGAAGTGAACAAGCTGAATACAGTAACAAGACATTCTACAGAAGGTATACAGGCATTCCATTAATATCTCAAGGTGTCCCTTGTCAAATGCCACTAAAATACAAAGTAGGACCAAAAAAAGAACAGGTCACTTCCTAAACCGACACAGTCTTAGTACTGCTCCCTGATATAAAACATCACTAAAACATGAGAAGATCATAGGATGCTCAGAAATGAACTCGTCAATAACTTCCTCCGAAAATGTGAGGTTAAATATAAGGCAGACATTCCTATAGGCACATAGGCTCATAGGTGTTTACTAGGCTAATGACCACAAGGGCCTTTTTAAGCCTAGCCCTGCATCCCAAATTTCTGACAAGTTCTGACTGATTCCCTTTATAAGTTTAAGCATGGGCCTGGGAGATGAATTATTTACAGGTTACCTCTGTCTATTACAGACATAGTTGCCAAATCAGGAATGGATTTCTGGTTTCCCATCCAGTTGTCCAATGAATTGAAATGGGTTAGGGAAGAACTCTGCTTCACATGGATGGGGAGCCTGTTCCTTAGACGGGGTAGTCTCTGGGATACATACCTATCTCTCCAGCAGGTCCTATTTATATCACAGGAAAAGTTTAAGTCTTTAGAACGGGTAATTCTGATGTTGTTTGTTTTGTGAATATGCAAGAGGTCCATCAGAGTGGGGTCTGACAATATCCTGTATGCCAGGCATAGATCTCCCCTCAAAAACCTGTAGGAGACAGAATACAGGGATAGGGCCTTGAGGCAGTCTGCTTAGGACATATTACTTATGCCCTGTATTCTTTTAGTGAGGAACCTCTGTGGACATTCCAATTGCTGTATATGCCTGGTTAGGTACATACTGAAGGGGGCATTGTACTCAATTACGGGTCTGATGAATGCCGAATACAGTGGAACAATGACTTCCTTGGACTTAGATGCCATACCTTTTTTTTATAAGTTGTGCAACATAGAATGATTTCCTCACCACTGTAGACACATGATGATCAAAGGCTAGATTACTTTCTATATGTGTCTCTAAGTCCCTGACTACTGGGTCAACTCTAATGGGTGTGTTGTCAATATGACAGTTACCAGGGATTGATATTATTATGCATTTCTTGGCATTTAGTTTTAGTCCATGGATCTGACACCAGTTGTTTGTCAGCCCATCCTGGAGAACATTTGCGTCAGTGTGAGATTCAATGTCAACTCCTAATTTGCAATCATCTGCAAATGTAGTCATCCAGAGACTACTGACACTGGCCTTGACTTCTGAGAAGTAAATTCCAAAATGGAGCAGTCCAAGGATAGATCCCTGAGGGACTCAACGTGTGACTGGCCTTTTTGTGGAGGTGAACTTCCCAGTTCTAACTTCCTGGGTCCTGTCTGTGAGCCAGTTGGCTATCCACTAGGTGACATATGGGTTTGTACCTAACCTCTTGAGTTTGTCAACAATACCCAAGTGGTGTATTGTGTCAACTGCCATGGCCAGGTCAAGGTAGGCAGTGTGAATGACTTTGCCCTCATCTATTGCTTTGGTGACCTTCTCGAAGAAGTCCACCAGGTTGAGTAGGCATGATCTGTCCTTGAGTTAAGCAAACTGGGTCAAGTCCAGTGTCTGGAGGTTTACTATATCTGTATTAATTATCTCCATGATAATTCTTTCCATGGCTTTACATATAAGACATATATGAACATGCATGGGTCTAAAGAAGGTTTCTTCTAAATGGGTGTTATTATTGACTATTATAAATTTTATGGAAACATGATCTAAAACACACCCATACAGTCTAGAAACTAGACAAAACCAGAGACTACATTAAATATTTACTAGCTTGGAAATATACAGAAAAAGGAATTGCTGGTATGTTAGTCAGACAGCTGAAATCATATTTGTGACATCTTCATAGTCAACATATACAAACTCAGTCCAAAATAAATCAGTGCAAGAATAAGGAAATAGATTGATGTATGGTTGAGGGTGAGGATAGAGTGGGTTGTGGGTGATATCATGAAAAAGGAAAGTAAAAAGTAGAGTTCTGTAGAAGTGTGACCTTGGTCCAATACTCTTCCTTGTGCTTGTTTGAGATGTATATCTAAGAAAAGGGAGAAAAAACACAACTTTGTTGTTAATGTGGATAGTGAAATAGCAGTGAGAGAAGCAATTAAAATGTTGGACTGTATCCTTAGATGAATATATCCAGAAGCAATGATGCAGTGTTTCCATTTTACTGCATTGGGATCAGACCACATCCTAAGTACTGTGCACAATTCAGAAGGTCATTCAAAGACAGTTACCACAGACTGCTGAAAGGAGTCCATGAAAAAGTGGACAGATGGGTGCATGGCTTGGTGAAGGAAAGGATATAACCAGAGATTAGACAAGCTGGAGCTCTTTTTATTAAAAAAATGGAAGAGACGTAAAGGACATAATATGAGTGTACAAGATTTTGACAGGGGAAGTGAAGCAGTTACCCTGAATAAGAAAGAAAGAAACAGAGAGAAGGCACTGACAGTCAGATTTTAGGGACCATGTACACCATAATTCAGTACAGTAACTAGTGTGGAAAGAAGAGAGCATCTGTTTTGGGTGTAAAGTGTTATATGGGTGTAATCAGCAGTGCTGAAGAGCTCCTCATTAGGCTGTAGTGAAGTACTGGTATTCATTTCAGGAGCTCATCATGGCTGCTGAAATTAATGTGTTTGTTAGCTTAAGTGTAAATACAGTTTGGAAATTTTGGAAGTTTGGGGAAACCCTTTTTGGGTGGTCTTTATTGTCATTAAACTTTTTTTCTTTGTTCCATAACTTTGAGTTGACGGGGAGTGCCAGTTTGGGGACTGCCTTGAGTACCAAATGACCTAGGTGTCAAACTAATTCATGGACAGAGGACAAGTGGAGACCAGTGAATGGAAAGAGAGGTATAGAGGGAGAGCAGAATGAGAAATGCATTTAAATAGCAGGCCAGATAAGATTACAAAATCCTTCTTCTGTCAAGGAAATGCAGTGTACTATAATATGGTGATTATATTTATGGCCCACTCCTGGTGTGCCTGTGTCAGTCAATGCTGACACCTACTTAGCAGGTGTTGCACTTATATAAAGGAGTCAGAGTCACCCACCTTAATGCCTCTACAGTCCCCTGATGACACTGGAGTTTTCTCTGCCATCTTCTTCCTCTGGGATCTTTGTATGGTTTATTAATTTTGCTCAAAATATTTGGAAATGCTAACCAGAATTTGAACACAGTCCCAGTTTGATGATATTTACAATACCTCTTAAGACTTTGATTTAGGGTTCACTTAGTAAGCATGTGGTAAAAGTTCGTTCATATGTCTCTGTGACTATAGTTAAACACATTAATGAGCAAGACTCAGAACTGCAATCACCGAGCATTGAACTGGCAGTCAAACAGTAACTATCAAAACCCACTCTTTCACTGTATAAAGCATTTTTTTGCAGGAGGGCTTCACTCCCTTGCAGAGTCTACAATGATGGGTGGCTGCACCCCCCCCCCAAACAACTTATACTAACTGTGAACTATTTTTGTATTTCAGAGAAAAGTGAATTCTCTGTGATACCACAATCTTGACCTTTAAGTATCAAAGGAACTCACACATTTGTAATCATACATTATAGCGCCAAACACAAACAGCTTGTATTTAACCTGAAACCCATTTTATGCATCCTATCTGAGAACATGCTCTCTGCTAAAGATTTTTTACTTATCTCACAAATCTGAGATAGAAGATTTTGTACAAATGTTGAAACATCATAATATTCAAACTTTTAATTATTTTTTTTTGTTTGTTTTTGTTTTTGGCTGAAAAATGTCTACCCTAGGTTTTGTATATTATTTTTATTCTTAATAAATAACATAACAATGTCACATTTAACTGTTTATGTCTTTGATTCTCCCTGTAGAACTTTTCATGTTATGCGATTTCATAGCTAGTCAGAATGATCTTTGTCCTTGGCACTCTAGATTTTATTGCCCTTAAAGCAGAACTAGTCCTGTCAATCAGAACATCTGAACTACAAAATAATCCAGGTACAGTAAACAAAGCAATTAGAATGAAGCTTCTTCCAATGCTACAATTCTTCAATGAATTTATATGTAATCCAGGTGACTGAAAGAGGATTATTTGAATGGATAAAAGTCTAAAGTTGTGATGCTGCAATCTTTAATATTTTTCTGTTAATTCATAAAGTCACTTGGAGGTTAAAACACACAGACAGATAAGTGGTCATTCAAAAATTCAGCCAATCACTCCATCAAGGTCAACATACCCAACAGAAATCCATAAAAACAGTTTCTTATTTAGGTTTGGAATATATAATATTCAAAATGTGTGCCATAATACTGTCCCTTAACCAAGTAGTCAAATAAACAAGCAATGCATTCAGTAGATATACTTATCTGTAAATATTCAAAACCACAAAAGTATATTATAGATTTTTTGTTCATAGTTTTTGTAGAAAATGAAAAAAATAACAGATCTGATTTAAATTTTGTAAGTGAAAATGAACTTTTGACATGCTCATGGCAATTTTTTAAAAATAGGCAAGATATAAATATACCTGCAAACTTTACCTTATTAATTATTGTAAGGTAATATGTTTATTGCTTCAAATACCAATATAGCTGTTTAAGCCATCTATTACTTTACAGCTCAAAGGTAAAACACTACAAATCACTCTGTGACAGAACAGCTCAAACCAATTACTTTGAACTCTTTATTTTTTTGTAAGTTATAGTAATAAAGAACGTTTCATGTGAACTCCAGGAATCATATGAAGGTTCAAGTGTAATATGACAGACTCTATGGAAGTCAAAACTGACTTTGTTTGCTGCACACGCCATGCTTTGTATCTGATCGTTATACTGACCTCTCAAACATGCTATCATCACTTTTCTACATACAAGAAAATATCAATGAATAAAAGTCAGATGACTGGAGAAAAACAAGGTTTTATATTTAATATATTTGAAAATACATTATCAATTATACTTGTTAATATTTTCTAGTCTTTATTTATTTGTTTTTGGACTATACCTCCCCACATGGAATGTCTAGACAAATACCCTCCCCACTGGTATGGGCATGCACATCCCTCCCTGCCAGTACTTCAGACATCCAAGCTACTGGTCGACCCCAGATCACCTGGGAGCCTCTTAGATTTTAGTCTATATTAATCCAGCAGCTTCCATTAAGTATAACTGGCTGTATTCTAGAATGATCTTAGATCTTAAACATGACTGAATGATTTATTAAAATTCATATAGTGTAAAAAAGGAGGCCTTAGGGATCAAATCCACATGGTCATAGAATACTTCTATTTGGAGCTTGTTACCAAGTAAAGATGTGCAAACATTAGAATAAGAACTGAGAAGTCAGTTAATATAATATTATCTGAAGGTTCTCATAGCATTTTTTTTTCTTTTTGGACATTATGAAAGTAAATTCTGCTATGTCATGCTTTCATGTTAGAGAATCACACTTTTTTTCCATTAACTAAGTGTGACGCTCCTGCACTGGCCCAGTAATCAAGGAGCCTCAGTCCTCACCACTGGCAACAGTGGGAGGACGTACATAATGCGAAGGTGACAAGTACACACACACACACACACACACACACACACACACACACACACACACACACACACACACACACACACAGCTGGGAAAGGCTGGTACAGGTTTACTTGCAAGACTCCCTTCTGCCCAGACTATAAGGTAGTTTCTGCCACCACCGGCCACTACTTATCAGCTACTTTAAGGCTCTTAGCAAAGGGTGTCCAATCTTACTGTGTAATGTTACTATTAATCCAAATGGTAGTTTGACCAAGAGCCAGGCTATTAAGAGTGACCTATACAGTGTCACAAAATAGATATGCAAGTAACACCAAAATAAAATAAAAATTGACCACATCAGTGGTAAAATTGAGCGTTGAACTTGATTGACTACACTAATAATTAGTGTGATCAATAAAGTTCAACGCTTGATTTTACCACTGCTGTGGACCATTTTTATTTTATTTTGGTGTTTCCTGTGTTTTTGGCATTTGCTTGTTTCTTTTGTTTATTAGATATACAAGTTCTCTAAGTGCTTAAATATCTCTAAACAGACCAGCCACAATTGAAAGATTAAATATATTTAATAATAAATAATAAAAGATCAAGCCAACACTAAATATGTATTCACAGTGACATTAGAGTTCAAAATCACAGGAAATATTTAAAACAACATTGCAGGACAGTCTCAGATAAATACAGAAAACATTTAAACTAATCTTTACTATGTTCCTAACTGAATCTAAGAGAAATTACTGTACCCTAGTTAACTTACAGCAAGACAAGATAGAGGTGGTGAGTGGATGTTTTCCCAGCTGATGCTATTAGGTCCAAGACAAATACAAAATGCCCTGTCTATCTCTCTATCTCTCTCTCTCTCTCTCTCAGAGAGTTCTTAAAATAATATGTCAAATATTGCTGCTGGGATACTTTCACCATGACATCACTTTTTGTCACCTCACTTCAGTTCCCAGGCTCACAAACAACCCCCACTGATGCAGCATCTAGCATCTTCCTGTGAAAATACATAGCCTTCCGATGTTTACAGCTGCTAGAAGACATAAAACAATTAAACACTTAGAATACAATGCAGAAGGCTCCCTGGTTCTAGACATCCTGTTTCCTTGCTACATTGAAACTGACTTTTATAGGACAATTATAAAACAATTTAATTTCAACTACTTTCTTGGAGTTTTACGTTCTAGTTCCCACTATTAAAACATATACATTTACACAGGTAAAATAGTTTATATACATTTCTATTCTTTCCCAGTAAGGTACACTGTGGACACATCCCTAAGCTCAGTACTTTATACACATACTTCTGTACCAGCAACTTGATATACAGACAACATACAGTTGTAATATAGTGGTAACACAAGCAATTGCATCCTGCTGATATTCACAGCTGACATGTAACTATTACAAAATTCCAGATAGCTGGTCTTGCAGTATTTCCTTTTGTGACACCCCCCCCCCCCACTGAAAACTCAAGATAGTTTTTCAAGTGACCCTTGAGAAACACTGCTTGAGAGGGTGAATCTATCTGGGAATACACTACTCCATACCCTGTTTTGACAGCCATCTGCATTAGCATTGCTAACCCCACTGCAGTGCTGTAGTCATATCATATGCCTGCAAACCTAGGCTCCACCTTAGTAACTTGGCATTTTGATGGCTGGCTCAATGTAGCCCTGTTAAGGGATTGTGGTCTATGACTACAATGAATTTCCTTCCATAAAGATAAGGCTGAAGTTTCTGCAGTGCCCACACTATGGCTAGGCATTCCTTTTGTACAGCTGCATAGCATTCCTCCTTGGGTTGGAGCCTACAATGGAGATATATCACTGGGTGCTCTTCTCCCTCTGAGGAAACCTGGCTGAGTACAGCCCCCACCCCATGGTTTGAAGCATCCACCTGCACAACAAGTTATTTGCTGTAATCTAAACTGGCTAACACAGGGGGTCCTCCCAAAGCTCTTTTAAGCTTCTGGAATGTCTGCTCACATGCGGGGGTCCACACTACCTTATCTGGCTTGTTTTTCCTTGTCAGGTCTGTAAAAGGAGCAGCTATGGTACTATAATTGGGGACAAACTTTCTGTAGTACCCTGCTGCCCCTAAGAATGCCCTTACCTGCTTTTTGGTAACAGAGGCAGGCCATTCCTGAATAGCTTCCACTTTGGCAGGTCCTAGCCTGATCCTACCCCTCCCCATTCTGTGTCCCAGGTAGGAGACCTTTGCTATACCCACCTGACAGTTGCTGGGCTTAATGGTCAATGCTGCCCTCTGTAGTCTGCCCAGCACCTCCCTGACATCTTGACAGGAATGGCTGTAAATGACAATACCATCCAGGTAAGCAAGGGCAAAATCTCCTGTTCCTGCTAGGATATGATCTACCAGCCTTTGGAAAATCACTGGGGTATTTTTCATCACAAAGGGCATCTTTGTGAACTCATACAGCCTGAAAGGAGTTACAAAGGCTGACCTCTCTCTAGCACTGGGAGTCAAGGGCATCTGCCAATAAACCTTGGTAAGATCAATAGTGGTAAGATACTTAGCCTCACCCAGCTGCTCTAGGGCTTCATCTGTCCTAGGCATGGAGTAAGCATCTGACTCTGTGTGACTATTTATTTCCTGTAGTCCACATAGAACCTGGTGCTGCCATCCTTCTTTGGTACTAGCACCACTGGGGAGACATAGGGACTACTGGACTCCTGGATTACCCCTAGTTCCAACATTTCCTGGATCTGCTCTCTCAGAGTCTGTTTGATTTTCTCAAGCACCCTGTAAGGGGCCTGCTTAATAGGCCTTTGGGATCCTGTATCCACATGGTGCTGCACCAGGTGGGTGCCCCCAGGCTTCCCAGTGAACATCTCCCCAGACTCTTGCAACACTGCTCAGTCCTTCTCTTGGTCATTGTTTTTGCACATTTGTGTAAAAGGTCTACCATGCATGCTGCCTGGATATCTTTTGCAGATGTTTATGATGATTTTGTTTGACCAGTGACTGAATGTGATCCATTACTCTTTTCAAATGTATTCTCATCTGCAACTCCCCAGCAGTTTTGTGATTTTTGCACAGTCTATTATTTATGACTCTTGGGAGAAGTCTCCCATGGTTGTCTGTCATTCTATCTATGGTAATGAGACCCTAATGTCTTCCATCATGCAGTCATCAGAAAATGTTGAGTATGTAAGAGATGGGAGACTGGAATATACCAGTTGTGTCGCCCATGTTAGCCTGCAAGGGGTATATGACAGGTATGCTTTTTCTAGTGATAGAGGCTAACCCTGCAACCTCTCTGCATCTGCAATCATATTTGCAGCACAGAGGTTCACACTACTCAGCTCTCTATTAATTCAATAGAGGTCTGGTGTTTCCATCAATCCAGCTACCTGGTTTAGGTATACTCACAGGTGATGTAGTGATTGGAAGTACTTCAGGATCTCATGTATACATTGTTGTCCTACTTTGTAAGCCACTAGTTTGATGCTGTGTGATGCTGTAGAGATTTTAAATCACATGTAACATGATAGTTGCATGAACATACAATGTTCTCTGCTGTTCTAGAACTGGTGCAGACTATGTTACTGAATCAGAAACTGTGAGAGCATATTCATGACTGTTGTATAATACCAAGTGCATTGCTTAAATTGTTCCTGAATTCTGACTACTGTAATAATGTAAAGAATGCAACAGAAGATGATTCAGAAAAAGAGGATTCAGATAATTTATGAGGTAGGTAGGAGCAGCTTAGCGAAGACAGCATGAAGTAAGAAAGTAAGCATAATGAGAAGGGATGCACATCAGATCATATATATATATATATATATATATATATATATATATATATATATATACGTGTGTGTGTGCGTGCGTGTGCACACATGCGCATATGTTTGTACATGCGTGTCTATAACAAATATTTATGATAAAGGACAATCTAAAACATCAACTTACTTTAAAAAACATATAGAAACCTTCTTTGGTGTTTAGAGAAATATTCAATAAAACTAGCTTATGGTTTAGAGAAATATTGTTTGATTTGAAATGCTTCTTACTGGTCTTTTTGGCATCAAAACTAGAACAATGTTTATATGTTACAATGGCTATCATATAAAAATGCTAGAAAGTAACCATATCATCTGCATATATGCGCATATACTTCGACGGAATTAAAATGGAGCAGTAATTAAGAAAAATGTGGAAAAAAAACAGGGACATGATCACGGCCTGAGGAAAACATGCAAAGATAGCAGAGGTGGAGGCATAATTAATGATGTACCTGTAAGCTACAGTATGACAAATTATAGCGCTTAGTCTGAAACACCAGGAACTTTTAGCTCCGTGTAGATATGGTGGTAATACACACATCCAAAGTTTTCACTGGATTTAGAGATAGTAGCAATAGGGAGGCTGTAGTCAACTGCGGTATAAATTACAGTACAAAGCCGAGGGAGGTAATTATTTAAATGCATTTTATAACCAGTGAAATCATTAATGATTATGCACACGGTATAATATTCAGATTATTCAAACAGTATGGTATTCAGATATAGGCTAATCATTTTGATATATTTACATACTGAATTTGTGTTATAGTTTACATCATCAGCTTACAAGGCAGTCTAATGCATTTTGTAAATAAAACAATTATAGACTGGACAAAAGAACTTTCCACGCTACTACTACAATTACATATACTGACACAGATGTGAACAATTGCACCAGTACTGCTTTTGATATGTTGTAAAATATGAGGGTTTGCTGATGTCTCAGATCAGACTATTGAATCCCTACAGAGTTACAGGTCTTTATTTGACAAGCAACATTAAAATTTTGTTTTTGCTATCAACCTACAACTGAAAAATACTTAGACTGACAGTAATGTATTTTTGTTCCAGATCAGTGGGAAAAATTCTAAAAATCACAGTGGAAAAAGTTAAATATTTCATCAGTCAGTTCCTATTGTTTTTGTTAAATACACATATCCATTTCTGAATATCCCCTTAAATGTTAACTGTTAAATGGAGAGGAATACTGAAGGCACTGGTCACTTGGCCTCATTTGCCCAAGTGAGAATACTTTCTGTTTCAGAACAATTTTTCCGATTTATGGCACTGAGGAGCTCCATGTGTGCAGCAGTTATCAATGCAGTATTGTGGCATAGACAGAGTTAATGCAGAAGGCTGAGACTGGTGAATCTGAAATGAGAATCTGGTTGGTTTTGGAGGCATTAAAGATCAGCTGCATGGTATACACCGGTAACCAACCCTACTTAACGCTTCTGTTAATTGCATTCCAGTGCATAATGGAGGGTACGTCTTTCCACTCAATTTATGCAAAGAAAAGATAAGTACAGATAATTTTGTAAACAATATACATTTATGCAATGTTTTTGTTTATTGTTGACTTTTTATATTATTTTGGTACACTGGTCTGGGGGTGTTTGTAAGCAGTAATACTATTGAGGAATATATTATACAGCACTGTAAGACCGGAGATATACTGTTGAATGAATTCTTCCTTATTAACTGTAATCAACCTGATTTCAAGTTCTCATTTTAGAGCAGCTCACAAATGTTTCATACTTGTTTTCTGTACTGTGAGAGTGCAGTATATTTCTCCTTTATCCATGGTTGTGTGACTACATATTTAAACATAAAAGTGGAGTTTAGATGAAGTAAAACTCCGATATGGAGATGGATACAGGGAGGCTTATCCCCATGTAAAAATCCTTCTTTACTGTTGTCCTCTGCTGGCTTAATATGTGTGTTATTTGATTTATTGTGGATTTGTTGAGTTTATAATTCTCAGTTTGTCTATAGAGTTTTTGCCATGAATCTACACAAGATCACTTGAAGGGTTATTCGCTGCACTAAGTGTAGATATACAGTATATAGATAAACTTATAAAACAACAAATAAAGAAAAATAAATTAAAAACAAAGTGGAAGGCAGAGCACCTTTATTCCTGGTACCTCAGCCTTTCACCTTCAAGGGATAAATTGTGCATAAACCAGCAGCCTTAAATACACTCCATAATTGTACTTCATAATTAAACAATTAAATAATTGACATACATTACTATAATTAATTAAATACATTGCATTTAAAGAGAAGAAACACCCACCAAAAACTACAAAATTCACCTATCTAAAAAGCCATGTAATAAATATCTTTTGACATTTTTATACACAAAGAGCAAGTAAATTTTTTAAATTTTTTACATTGTTTAACATTCACAAATTCAAAGAAAATTCTAAATTTAACCCACCAGGATGGAGGGTTCCATAATTTAAAATGTAAGTGGTTTCTAATTGCTTTAATAGGGAGTGAAAATCTTTATTTAATCCTGCTGGCCATGCTAAAACACTGAAAAACAAAGATGCACCATTGCCAGCATGCTTCCTCAAAAAATGTTCTGCTACAGGACTTTCCCTCCTTTGGTTCCTAATATCAGCCAAATGTTCCAGCACCCTAATCTTCACCACTCTCTTAATTTGCCCTATATACCAACATGATTTTTTACATCCACATCCCAAAATGTAAATCATTCCATGTGATTTACAACTGAATCTTTCATTGGCCACATACTTACGACCATTAATAACAGAACCTGAAAGATTACATATTCTATTACATACACTACAATTGCCACATCTAAAAGACCCCTGTTGATTCATCAGTTGTACAGTTCTGACAGGCCTATTCAACAATTCTTTTAAATTGCAATATCTGCTAAAAGAAAAAGTCACCTTTTTCAGAAAAATGGTACTTAGAAATGCACCTGAAATAACCATAGGCCATAGCTCCCTAACTATTCCCATAAGACAATCTGAGAAAGGACTATACATAGTAACATAAAACAACCTCTCTTCTTCCCTGATAACATCCATATTCCCCCTGCCAGAAAAAAACAAACCTTGAATGGGACTCCCTGATTTTCCCCATCTTCCATGCTTTTTTTAGCTTTCCTCAAAACCTCCCTTGAATATCCTCTACCCAAGAGTCCATGCTCTACCTCCATCAAATATTGATCTCGTGATTCAATATCCAAAGTATTCATGAATACACACAGAAACTCCCCAAAGGGTAAAGAATCAATGATATAAGAAGGATGCATGCTGGAAGCATGTAAAAAATTATTGACAGGAGTAGGTTTTCTATAGGGTCTATACTGCACCCTTTGACTATCATCCACAAAAAACATAGATCCAAAAATTAATGGCCTGAGGCTCAATTTGATAACTGAAATTCAGACCATGGGGATTTTTATTAAGATGTTCAAAAAATTCCACAAACCTGTCTATAACTAGAAAATGTAAAACTCACTACTAAGGTAGCAGTAAGTAAAGAGCACAAATGAGAGAAAAATCAACTGCTACTCCACGGCTATTAATTTAAAAATACTGGAGAGTGAACTTCTATTAAAATCTTTTATTTAATTTAAAATTCTTAAAAATATCTGTTCTTGCTGCTTAGATAGCTTGAACATCACTTCAATAAGTACAAAGTGCTTGTCAAATTTCAGCTGAAAAATGTTCCTCCAAATTAACTCAGTGGCAGTTGACCGCCATATATAAAAACCTTTAAGAAAAAAATTCTTTGCAACAATGTCACTACTAAGTATGCCAGTTTGTTCACAATGTTACCAGTTCTCACAGTAAACGTACAGAGTTGTTAATGCAAACACACCAGCTGACTTTGAAAGGCGTCATTGTCAAATGCCAAGGTCTACTTACACATTGCCGCACTTCCTTCCCTAAAATCAGACTTAAGTGAATTTGTATTGGATTTGAAATGTTTTGCTCGTAATGTAACTCTGAAAACTATTTTTGGAGATGAAAAGGAATCAGGAGCTGGATTCATGAAGAAATCTAGTACTTTTGTACCAATCAATCATCCAGCAGTTGATTTATTCACTCGCATGTGTAGTGATGCAGTTGAGCAAGTCAGAATGGGTAAGGACACCAAACATTTCCATAATGTTACATCTCAGGAAAGGCAAGCTATATTCGATTTACAACAGAATAATGAGATTGTGTTAAAACCTGCTGACAAAGGAGGAGCAATTGTGATTCTTCCATCTGAATGGTACAGAAACAAGATGAAAGAGATGCTAAGTAATACAAGGACATATCTGGAGGTTAATGCTAGCAAGTTGGATAACCACATTAAGAGAATTCAGGATCTACTTTATAGTATGCTCCTAGAAGGTTGTATGGATATCAGTCAATACAATCTCTTTAATACCACATGTCCCACTATTTCATCTATAAGTGGGCTCCCTAAAATGCATAAGAGTCTTGTTGATCCACCATTCCGACCAATTGTAGCAGGACAGGGATGGCTAACAGAGTCTATGTTTCTGTTTGTCGAGAAGGAGCTAAAGGAAATATTGTTGAATATTCCGAGTGTCCTTAGAGACACAGATGATTTCTTGGAAAAACTGAAAGAAGCTATGGAGATGTTAACCACAAAGGAGAATTTGATGCTAACCACAACGGATGTTACAAGTTTGTTTACTTCCATACCCAATGAGTATGGAATAGAGACTGTAAGGAAAGTCATTAATAGCTCATCCAAAGATGTTAACTTGATATGCTCACTTTTGGAAATTGTTTTGGATACAAATTTCTTTGTATATGGTCCATCTATCTATTGGCAATGTTGGGGGGTTGCCATGGGCACCCCCTGTGCCAATAGTTATGCGAATATTGTTTTGTCAGATTGGGAAAGCAGATACATCTTAAGCAGTTTAAATCCATGGTTTTTACATGTAAAGTTTTATGGTCGATTTGTGGACGACCTTTTTCTGCTATGGGATGGAGATGAAGAGCAATTTCTGTTGTTCTCACAATATTTGAATGAAACAACATCTTTCTTGAAATTTACAAGTCAATTTTCAAGAGAATCCATTAGTTTTTTGGACTTAACAATTCGACTGAATAAAGATGGCTCATTGGACACATCACTTTTCAGAAAATCAACTTGGAGAAATCACTATCTCCATAAAAGTAGTGTGCATCCAAGACATGTTACGGGTAACATCATGAAAAATGAGGTTTCAAGGATTAATAGGAGATGTACACAGGACACAGAAATCCAACAAGAAGTAAAGCATTTACAGGAATGCCTATGGGAACGGGGTTATTCTAAGAATGATACTAATCCATATACTGGTAAATATTACAGAAGTCGATCAGGACTTGAAGGAAGTAAAGGAAACTACTCCCCAATCACGACTGATGTTGACTTATAGTACAGATAATAGACAGATAAAGGATATAGTCAACAGGTATTGGCCAATTTTGACACAAGATCCAAAACTTCGAACAGTGGTTGGTGATAAACCGCACTTTTCTTTCAAGAACAAAAAGAATATTAGGCAACTCCTATGTATGAAGGATGGTTTTACAAAACCGATGACCATAGGAAGCAAAGGAACACTCCCTTGTGGGAATTGCTCTGTGTGCAGCTTTATTGACAGCAGCAATGTCTTTGAGCACCCTAATATGGATAAAAAATTTACTTTTAACTGCAAAACTACATGTGCCTCTAAACATCTTGTTTATTTAGCCACCTGCAGAAAGTGTACATCTTTTTATGTTGGCAAGACCAACCAGTCATTCAGGAAAAGACTGTAACTGCATTTAAGTGACATCCGTAGGGGAGATGTACACAATGCCTTAGCGATGCACATCGTAGAATCCCCTGGGCATAGTTTTATATTTAAAGCTGTTGAAAAAATTTATGAGATCAACAAAAAAGGAGATATAAGTAATAAAACCGAATTAAGTCAGACCAGATGGATTATAAATCTATGAGCAGATCGCCCTCCTGGCTTAAATGCGGTTATTCCTTTGAAACCACTATTGAAGGCAAGAAGGCCTACTACTGGAAAGATGGAAGGTGTGTCAGTAATACTTGACCACGATAGGCCATGCGTTTGAAAAGTGAAGGCGTTGTGTGTTTCAAGACTTCTTATTGGATGTTACCAGCATATAAATCTATGTGAATGAATCCCTAAATATCACGATCTGATGAAGGTTTACCGAAAGCGCTTATCGTAAGACATTTGGGAGGACTGTTAGAAGCCTAAGCTGTATTATTTTGCTACTGGATTCTAGTCAACTGAGTTTGCCTTTTTTTGTGGTATCACACACAAAGCTGCATGTATTTGCTACTGCCAAAGTTGCATATATTAGCTATTGCCAGTTAAGAAGTGCGGCAATGTGTAAGTAGACCTTGGCATTTGGCAACGCCACCTTTTAAAGTCAACTGGTGTGTTTGCGTTAACAACTCTGTAAGTTTACTGTGAGAACTGGTAACATTGTGAACCAACTGGCATACTTAGCGACATTGTTGCGAAGAATTTTTTTCTTAAAGGTTTTTAAATATGGCGGTCAACCGCCACTGAGTTAATTTGGAGGAGCATTTTTCAGCTGAAATTTGACAAGCACTTTGTACTTATTGAAGTGATTTTCAAGCTATCTAAGCAGCAAGAACAGATATTTTTAAGAATTTTAAATTAAATAAAAGATTTTAATAGAAGTTCAGTCTCCAGTATTTTTGAATTAATAGCTGTGGAGTAGCAGTTGATTTTTCTCTCACAAACCCGTCTATGGTACCTCTAAAACAAATCATCAATAAACCATTGTAGATAACCAGCCTTGAAGGCAAAATGCTGAGGTACCAGGAATAAAGGTGCTCTGGCTTCTGTGTTGTTACAGATTAACTTATTTTGCATTGTTTCAATTGGTTTTGATTTTAGTCCTTGTCCTGAATGACTAAGTGGAGGAAATTATGAAATTTAGTTTGAAGAAGACACAAACACACTTTCCTATCTCTCCCTTATCCCCCATGGCCCAAGTCACTTTTACATATATACGATCATAAGCCTACCCATGATATTTCCACATTTGCATTCTTTCAAGGCCAAATACCCATCTAAATATAGACCCTATTTGACAGTCTACATTCATATATCCCAGTGAAGCCTCTGCAGTTAGACTATACATGCCTATTCAGCATTCTACGTTCATACATTCTGCTAAGACCTCTACAGTAAGACTATACACACTTACTGAGACAAACTAAGGCAACAATTTGACTACATTTTATTATAATTCTTTATAGTGGCACTATTTTTCCACTGCATATTTTCCATTAAGCATGCCAAAAAATCACTCTCCTTCACCTCCAGTCAGATTCAGATAATTAAATCAATAGGTTCCAGTCAATAAAAAACCCAAGCAGTTAAATTACTGTATGTTACTAAGCATTTTTGAACTCCCACAATATTATTTTATGTATCCTTTCTTTACCAGGTTAGTCCCACTAGGCTACTAGCCTGTTTCAGGGGGAGACTTGAGTTGGTAATTATACTACTAGGGGACATTTGGCCAGTGCATTAGGGAACTTCCTATACTTGATAGAGATTGGTATTCACAGAAGTACTGGCCACGAATAAGTGCACACTTCCTGTTTCTGGCACAAAGGCAGCTGGGACAATAGTGCGTGGCATGGAGAGAGTGATGTAAGGAGTGGAGGTGACTGCCAGCTCACAGAGAGATGAATGTAAAGATTTGGAGGTTGTTTTTCAAGAAATCTGTTTGCAGAATCAGGGGACATGGTGAAGGAAGAATGTGTTGTTACAACCTTCCAGTCAGGAGGGTTGTGAGATGATATACTGCAGAAGATGTTAAATCAGATTGAACTGGGGAATGGAGGAGACATTTCCTGGGTAAAGAAAATGGAGAAAATTCAAGAGGAAAAGTCAGAGATAATCCTAAATGAGGATGTTACACAGAAAAAAAAAACAAGTATGCTGAGACAGTTGGAACCAGCTATGAGCAAAAAGAAAACAAGAGATGACAACATGAAAAACAAATCTGTGGTGGGATACAAAGTAAAAAGAATAATGTATGTATGACGGTATGAGACACTAATTTTACCTTTGTGTGTGAAAGTCCATGAGATAACAGCTTTTATTTTGATAAATAAAGAGATATTTTATGACATTATTTTTGAGACTGTTCATCGAAAAAAATTTGTGTGAGTATGAAAAGAGACAAAATGAAGATTCTTGTAATAGTTATGTAGTAAAAGCTTTTTCTTTTCGAGAAATTAAAAAACAAAATGCATACACAGTTTTGAAAAGAAATAAAAAGAGAGACTTAAAAAAGAAATGTAAAAAGTATTTGTAAAGAAGTGAAGAATATTTCAAAGGTTTATGACAATAGGGGTTTATGGACTGGGGAATGGGATTGCAATGTTGCTTTGAAAATGGAAATGGAAAAATCATGCACATTCCAAGTATTAATAATGATGATGGTAATAGGGGCATGATGAAATGTTGTGGACAAGCAAAAACTTGTTTTTTTTTTTTTCTGGGAAAGAAGGCTGTCTTGTGAATAATTGTGATAAAAAGAAATGCTATATATGTCGGAAAACAGGACATAATACAAAGAAATGTGAATTAAAATGCTATAAATGTAAAAACATTGGGCATTTATGGATGGGCCATAAAAACAGCTAAATGATAGTGAGGGGGTATAGAATACAATGAAAAAGAATTGGAAATTGAAACTGAGGATAATTTAGAAAAAGAAAAAGACAAAAATAAAGGGCAAAAAGATGAAGAAAAGACAGCAAAAGAGTTAGAAATCACTGATGAATAAGATATAAACTAGAAAGTAATGCAAGTAATTAATTATTTTGGAAGAAGAGTGAAAGATAAGAAAAGAAAGTTTAAAGGAATAGATTTAAAAGAAAAAAGAAAGGGAATGGGTAATAAGTAAGAAAATTGAAAAGGGTAAATGATTTCCTTTAAATTAAGAAAGAAGACCAATAATTTAAGACTTCTTTCAGTAAATGTAAATAGTATTAAAATACTGTACGAAGGATATGGATTTTAGAATGTTATAATAAATGTGATGTAGACATAATTGTATTAGAATACAAACTTCTTAACAAATGAAGAAAGATTGCAAATGGAAAAAAATATGGGATGGAAATATAATATGGAATTTGGAAAATTAATGTTGTTCAGGAGCAGCAGTATTATGTAGAAGAGCAGTGAAGATATTAGATGTAACACTAGTAAGAATGAGAAGATTAATTATTATTAAATTAAGATGGCAAGAAAAGGCATATAAAATTACAGCTTTATATGCTTATGTTACTTGTAAAGAAGGGGAAAAATTGTTCCAACAAATGTTGGATTATGTAGTAGTGAATATGAATATTATAATAGCAGGGGATTTTAAGTGTGATTTAAGAGGCAAAAAGAAAAAAAAAAGAAAGGAAAGGATATAAGAAAAATTGTAGTTATGAAATGTGATAAATTGGTTATATGGGATAGAAAATTCTGGACATATAGAAGAGGTATTCTTAAATTGGAAATTGATTATAATATCTGAAGGAATAGGAATAGCAGAATGAGGAAGCAGTTGTAACAGGATTCATGAATCATTTAGCAATATGGATGCAAAAACAACATATGAAAATAAGAAAGGAAATTAAAAGAATAAATGAAAAGGAATGAAATGAAAAAAGAAAATAAATTATACAATAATGGAGAGATCATGTTACTATGAAGACATTTTAGACTACTGGTTGAAATGGTGGATTATATTTAAAAATTAAATACAATTTGTTTTTAAATGCAGAGAGAAGCCAGAAAGATAGAAAAAAAAGTTACATAGAGATATATGAAAATGCTTTCAAAAACCTAGAAAAGTATGGGAGAGAGAGATAGAGAGTGAGAGAGAAAGTATTATGATAACGACAAAGAATTACATAAATTATGAAGAGATCAAGAATTTATTATATAAACAAAGATACTTATTACAATGAAAAATGAAGACATGTCAGCATATTTGAGTAAGACTGTGAAGAACATAATAGTAAACAAATACAGATTATAGCAACTGCAGATCATTATGTGGAAAAATGTTTAAAGAAAAAAGAATGTAATAAAATATGGAACGTGAAAAAAATCAGATCAAGTAAATGAGGAAATTTCAAAAAGATTACTATGTATCAGTCAAATAAGGAGCTTAGACAGGTAAATATAGATTCTGTTGCAGACCCAGATGGAATAAGATATGAAATGTATAAAAAATTAATGGAATGGCAAAAAGAATACTCGTTACATATTCTGAATGAATGGTTAAATGAAGGAATTTGTTATAAGGAACTATGTGTATGGAAAAAGGTGAAAAAGAAGATATAAAAAAAACTGGAGACCAGTAGCCCCAAATAATACAGATTATAAGATTTTTATAAAGATAATTAAAAAAAATTGGAAAATAATATGGAAAATATAATGGAAGAAAATGTATACTGTATAAAAGGAAAGGGATTTCAAGAACTGCTAATGATAGTAAGAGAACTTGTGGATGGTATTTTAAATAGAAGAGATAATGTAAAACTCATGGTAGGTGATATTAATAAAGCTCTTGATTCGATAGAGTATAAAACATTATGGGAATTAATGGCAATATATAGTTTTAGTGGTAAAATTAAGAAAGTCTGTATGACAATGCATAGTGATAATAAGATATGAATTCTAATAAGTGATTGGTTAAGTAAAGAAATAGAGATGAGTAATGGAATAAGACAAGGTTGTCCTATGAGTGATATGAAATAGAGATGAGTAATGGAATAAGACAAGGTTGTCCTATGAGTGATATGAAATAGAGATGAGTAATGGAATAAGACAAGGTCATGCTCTAGTTATGAATATGGTAATAAGTAAAGTGAATTGTAAAATGGAAAATGCAAAGTGTGTAATGCAAACGAGTGCAGATGTGTTAAATTTTATGACATAGGCAGGTGATAATATTATAATAACCAAAAATAGTTTATGGATGAAAGAAGTCATATTTTGTGTAGTAGCTTGTTTAAAAGCAATAAGTATATCATTAAATAAGGATAAAAGTAAAGGTTTGGGAATAGGACAAAGACAGGATGAATACAATTTACATTGAAAGAAATTTCATTATTAGGAACACCGAAGGATGACTCACATGAGAGTGCAGTACCCCCTTATGCTGCAGTGTCAATAATCAGGTCTATATTAGTTCGTCGTAATTGCATTGCAGCGAACACCTAATCATCAACCCTAAATCAGCGAAAATCTTTTCAGCCATTCACTGAATTTACTGAGGGCAAGGAAAAACTTGCCCTACAGCACAATGGGCTTATAGCTAAGCAAATCAACCCCCCCCCCCAACTATATATACCAACTCCAAGATTGCATTACAGTGGAGAAAAGGGCAAAGTTGTGTTGTGTTATATGGCAGGTTTTCCTTGCCCTCAGTAAATTCAGTGAATTGCTAAAATAATTTTTTCTTTATGAGGGTTGATGATTAGGTGCTCACTGCAATGCAATTTCAGCGAACTAATATAGACCCCAATAATCAATCTGATGTGAGAATAGAACCCACTGTCTTCTGCAGCAAGGGTAAGTATGCCACCTGTTGTGCCACTGACACTGGCATAATATGTTTCTTTGCAGTACTTCTCAAACCACATTTAGCATTTTTGTAATCCATTGCCCTGGTAAATGTATTAACCTATTGCATCTTGTGAAGCATATACACTCTATTACTACATTACTATTGGCTATACTAAATATTATTTAGTTTAGTTATGAATATGGTAATAAGTACTGTGAATGGTAAAATGGAAAATGCAAAGTATGTCATGCAAAGAGGTGTACATATTCCAATTTTTGATGACATGTGCAGATGATAGTATTATAATAACCAAAAATAGTTTATGGATGAAAGAAGTCATATTTTGTGTAGTAGATCATTTAAAAGGCATAGGCACACTAAATAAGGATAAAAGTAAAGGTTTGGTAGCTAGGATGAATGCAATTTACAATGAAAGAAATTTCAGTATTAAAAATACTAAATAATGACACTTGCAGGAGTGCAGCACCCCCCCCCCCCTTTTGGTACACTGTAGTGTTAGTAATTGATCTACCTGGTGTGAGAATAGAACCCACTGCAATCTGCACCAAAGGTAAGTATGTTAACCTGTTGTGCCACTAACACTTGCATAATATGTTTTTCATAGCACTTCTGCCAACCACATTTAGCACTATTTTCATAATCCATTGCCCTGGAAAATGTATTAACCTATTGCATCTTGTGAAGCATATATACTCCATTACTACATTACTATTGGCTATACACAACTCATCAGGTATGACAGCAATATCATAACCCAGGCAACTCTTTCGACATACCATCACTAATCACACACTTCCCAATTTTGTACAGCCCACTATGTCAAGGCTTTTGTATGTAAGTAATCTGAATTACTCTGTAATTCTTTACATTTCTGCCTTTTTTGTTTCTGAAATATTTTGTATTTTACCTGGGGTAAGCCCACAATTGGTCAATACTGATTAGTGTACTGCCTTCATTACAAATATAAATAAATAAATTAATTATTTAATAAATAAAATAAATAAATACATTTCACCTGGGCTGAGCCCAAAATTGGTCAGTATAATAATCACTGCATTGCCACTCTTAGAAATATACATAAATAAAATAAATGAAAAAATAAAATTATATCTCTCTAAACCATGCATGTCAAATTCTAGATTTTAACATACAGTCATGGTGAACATCTCCACACTCATCCTTTCATTATAATTCATAATTACAGCATCACAGCACAAAAAAATAAAGTTCAGCTTTCAGCACCAATTGAACACATAGATCCAACTGAACCCACCACCACAATCTGTCAATGTGCAAAAAAAAGGTTATTATTCAACAATAAATTATTCCTGCATAGAAACTAACTACTACCGTTTTCAGCAAGTGTTCCAAATAGTCCCATTCATAACATTATAACTAAGCAGTCTGCTGAACACCTTCCTGTTTCACAGCAGTGTTTAGTTTAATCCTGGACCACACTCCTTACTATCCCCTAGCAATAATACTACCATTACTCATAAAACATTCCCACTCAAAGTAGCCATGATCAATGCAGACAGCATTCCAAGCAAACTGGAACTGCTACATATATCTTTATCCACTCAGTCCCAGAATTCTTATAACTAAATCCTGAATAAAATTAGACAATCCAAACTTAATCTATCGCTTCTCTGTGACGTATATCTAATCAATGCCAGATCAGGCACCACTGTTTCTGACAAAAATTATGTAAAAAATTAATGTAAAAATAATTCATGTAATTAATTCCTATGTACAAAACTCGTCACTAAATGACTGTGGTCCAAACTGGTCAGTCAAATGTCTTCCTTTCACAAACTGCCACATAATTTCCCCTTATGTCTGCATATCTCTTCCCAACACCAAATCCGAACAAATTTTTATTATCTCTTCTAAATGACATTATGAAACAAAGAAAGGACAACCAAGTGGTAATTATTTTTGTGAACTTCAACATCAGCTTCTTATCTCAATAAATACAGACTTCCTTGACATGTTTATCTATTAAGACCTTCATCAGATAGTAAGACAAAACTGAGACTGACAAAACAAGCAATCACATCTTGACATTGTACACCAATAATGCCAACTTAATATAAAAAAATCTCCATCTTCCACCATTGCTCTATCGATTTTATTATAAAATTAGCAACAAAATCCTTTCTTCACAAACTAATTTCATTTCAACCAAAAACAATACAAAAACTGAAAATCCTCAAACAACTGTTTCAAACAAATTAAAAGCCATTACTAGCTGAACTGAATCTCAAAATGTTATCCATTAGCAACCCTCTTCTTCCTTTACAAAACAAATATGTCACTAGTCTCCAGACTTTTTAAACCATCACATACCAAATAGGGCACCAACAAAGTCAAAGTCCTATGCAAATTAAGAGATACAAATTGGGTATGGAAAAATATCTTTCATTAAAAACAGAGACTGATTCATCCTTCTATGGAATTTTGCTAAAAGTCTACCATCTACCTAATATGCATACACTAATGACAACTCCTGCTCCTTCCCTTAATCACTTATTTCCACCCCTCTATGCTAGACACATACTTAAACTTCTTAACTATTTTCTTTCTTTATTTCATAGAACAAACACCACATCCCTCTGATAAGACCCTAATAAGACCAGATCTCCTTCGGCTTCCTTCACAGTGACACAGACTTGTAAAAATTTGAATCCATTTTTGTTTTTGCTCTCTTGTGATGAGGAAATGCTGTTTTTAAGTTGTCTCAGGACTGAGTGAATTGGCTTTCTTATTTTTGATACATGATTTGAATAATCATTGTATACAGTCACATTACTACCATTCATTATTTCTGGCCTCTCATTTCTAAGCTTCTCTTAACACATCTTTTGCCTACAGAGAAAGAAGCTAATATTAAAATTACTGGTTTATTATGTGAAGAGGTAAACTTTGGGGCTAGAAATTTGTAGGCACTTTCAACGTTTACTGGATCAAGATCATCTCTCATGATCTCTGTTATCTATCTGTGTATATTGTTTGCTGGATATCTCTTTTCTATAATGTTATGTAATCAAAAAATGGAGATGTTGCAATGACATACTCTATTCTTGAGTGTTTCTATTCTTAAACATAGAACTTGTGATGTTTAATAAGGAATTCCTTACTTTATGCTCACATGCAGCAGAGTTTCACTATTAATTTCATGCTCATTTAGACTGATAATTATTTAAAAAAACACAGTTTGCATGACTGCTATAATGTCTGATTTGCTGGAGCCTGTTTTGGTCTCCTGTTGAGAGAAATGAGAAGAAGCTTTAAAACAATTAACACTTCACTCAGCCCTCCTTTTTTGCCCTTTAAAGATTTTTGTTCTTTTCACCATCATCGTTTTGTGGCCACTGTAAGTCTGTGTGGTAGTGGAAAGTGTGTTACAGCTTTAAAAACTTTAAAACATTTACTACTCCTACACATTAAAAACTTTAAAACATTTAGTACTCCTACACATTTCCTTTAAGTATTTTAGTACATGAAGCAGTTTAACCACCACACACTACAAAAAATTATGGCTGTATCTAGTCATAACACATTTTGTAAAGAAAAGAGTTCTCAGTCTGGATGCCAAGATTCACCTTTCAAGCTTTGACCTTGAGATGAAATTCTTGATGTCCATATCATGAACACACAGCTAACTGGTCAGGATCTGAGACCTAATTACAGTGCTCTAAATTTGTGCTAGTACATTTTAAACAGTGGATTTGAAATTTGAAGATCTTGGTTGCTAATGAGCTATAAAGGTTTCTTGATGCAGAAAACACCCTTAAGAAAGGTAAGGCCAGCAATAAACAGTACTGACCCTCTAAAGATGACTATTAACTTTTTTCTTATCGTGTAGACATCAGATATCAGATGTAAAGTGGGGATGCATTTGGAGAGCATTTGACAGGCCATGGTCTTTGCACAAATGTATTAATACCACCAGGGGTGCTGGTATTAGATAATACGAGATAACCAAGATGCAGGTAGGTGCCCAAGACAGAAGATCTTGTCATGCCCTTATTTAGATCTATATTTCTTTTTTAAGCATTACTGTATACATTATTGCGAGCTACTACTTAGCTCCCTAACTGAGCCTGCCATTTTGCCATGTGTCACACAAAAAACTACCTTCTTGAATGCTTACATAAAATTACCTATTACAAAGTCCTCCTCATCATAGCACTTAGTCTCCTAATAAACTTAATTATACCTTTGTTTCACAGTCAGAGTTGGAATCATTCATTTCAACAACAGTGGCATAACAACACTAAACTAGTAGCCTGAAGCATTCTGAATGATGTCATTCTGAGGTGATATTGAATGATATCAGATCAGTAATTTTTTCATCTCTTTATTCTAGACAACTGCTAACACTCTATCATTTTGACGTACACAATCAGTGAGTGATAAAATAAAGCTCTTTGCATGATCATTTAACTCTTGATAAAAGATCAAAGGGGCACAGACTCTTGTTACTGTTGTCATTGCACTCATAGAGCAACTATTGCTGTATGTAAAACTGCACTTGTTAAGATGCTAATATATGTCCATGCTTCTGCTAAGAAAAGGATTTAATGTACATTAGGTATGCTTCTGAATAAAGGTGTAAATGGTATGCAGACTTTCTTAGAAGAATTGACAGACAAGACTGCACTAGTGAAGCTAATGATTCCTGACTCACGTTAACCAAATGCTAATGGCATCATATTGTAATAACAAGTTTTCCTTGGTCACTATCACGGCAAGAAATATTCTTTATTAGTTTAGTGTTGTATCTTTTAGTCACAGATGTTATTAACTATCCCTCTTTTTTGCATACACACACACACACACACACACACACACACACACACACACACACACACACACACACACACACACACACACATATGGGTCTACTTCACACGACTGAAATTTCATTTGACCGACACCATAATACCAAATTTTCAAAATACCGAGAACTCATTTGACTGAATCTCATTATACTGAATTGTACACCATAGACATGATGTGGGTTTCCCTTCTCCTGTGACTTGCTTGTGATAAAAAGAATTACTGTAACTTATAGTGGTGATTGTCAGAATACTGATAGTCATGTAGAAACTAGTGTTGTAGTGTTTGTAAATATGGGTATGCCTGTTTACATTTTTATGGGAAGTATATCAAGTAATATGGCGGATGTTTTGTGCATTCCCAGCAGTAGTGGCAGTGTGTAGACTACTGTAAGGTAAGTAAAAGATATATGCCCTTTTCCCCACTGTAGTGCAATCGTGGAGTTAATTTATAAATTGGGGGTGTGGGGGCACAGCCCCCCACATTGGGGGGTTTTGGGAGCATAACCCCCTACCTAGTTTGGTTTTATGTCATCCGGTTTCTGTTAAGAGGGCATGTAAGTAGTTTTTAAATTCTGGAAAGAGTTAGTCATTGGTATTATAAGTGCATATGTCTATGGTTTACAAGTTAGTGTTTTGAAATTTAGCATTGTAAGGTTTCAGTATTGTGAGTTTCAGTCAAGTGAGTTTTCAGTATTTTGAAAATTAGGTATTTTGGTCTTGGTGAAATGAAAGTCAGTCAAATGAAATTTCAGTCATGTGAAGCAAACCCCATACACACATATATGCAATAACGCACAAAGGGATTGAACATGGTACAGAGACGCCCATGGATGTTATGAGGCACATGATAATGTGTATTTTCTTTTCTTTTTGCGGCTTGAACTTTGCAAGTCAATGCAGTTGTGTATTTTTCTGTAACAGTTGTTTTGAATTATTGGCTGCGTTATGAGACATGCTATGCAGGAGTGCTGTTCACTTCTGTAATTGCTAACTGAGATGTATTTAACATTCATGTCCCTCTCAGTCTGCTGCTGTGATTGCATTAGAGAGGGACAGAACAATGGAAGCTGTCCTTGCATGGACATTACAGGAAGAATCACTGCTGATAATGAAGAATAACCAGACAGTGGTGTAAACACTGGATCTAGGTGATTTGGTCACAGTGACTAATGTTGATGGGACACTGCAACCAAATGGAAAAAAAAAGATTGATGATGACAATAAGAAAAAATATTCACAATAAGACCAACTGAAAAAGAAAGTGTTGGCCATATTTTGATGTAGAATTCCAGAACAGTGTTGTACTGTAATGGAAAAAAGAATGTGGCAGCAGTTATAAAAGTGAAATACTTTTGCAATTAATACAGCACATTTTAATTCTACAACATTCAGGAGAAGAAACATAGAAATTCCCACTGCAGCTGCTGTGTAACAGCAGAATTACTTTCATGTCCCTCCCCTTCCAGTTGCTGCTGCCACTCACACACAATCCAGCAAGGTTCCTTCACGTCAGTGGCAGTTCTGACACCTCAGGAAGAGTGTAGGGCAGTGTTTGTTAATAGCTGAAGGACTATACATTTTTATTCAGTAGTTGAAGGACTACATCCTATTGTTTAGCTACTTTCTTTGGCTGAGGTTGCTGTCTATAATGTAAAACTGGTTCTGACAGAAACATAAATATGGGTCTGTCAAGGAAAACTTGAAGCATCTCTATTACAGAAAGTGCATGAGATGACCTTATTCTTACTCTTTTGCTATTGTATTTATTTAGATATTTGCATTTGTTAACTGGAATAGAGCACTGATCTCCATCAGCCTTTCTCAGAGTCAGTCCAGGAGCGTTGTTTGCTCAGTGTTACACAATTATGCATTGGTGGCTGAGGAAATCAAACTCTAGAAACCTGGACCAGAGAAAATAGCTCATTAACAGCTCCTTAATCCTCTGAACCAATTACATTTTAATGGGAATTGAAAACACAATCACTCCATTATGTCTCATGTATCTAAAATAAACAGGAAGTACAATGTATGATGGGAAACAGCAATAAAAGCAGAAAAGCAAAATTACATAATTATGGCAGGTTCCATGACAACCATTTTGAGGGAAACTATATTAAAATTACATAAAAAGCACTGAGAGTGATTTCTGATACATTAAAGCAGCTCAGAAATCAAAAATGCATTGAAAGTAAACTGTTCCTTCAACATTTTAGATGCCTTCTCCTGTTCTTGATCAGGTAATATATCTACATTTTATTTTTATTAGTGTAAAGTGTTTCAGTAATTCTGATTTTTCTTTTGCATTACTATTATTGTTGTTGTTGTTGTTGGGACATATCTTTGGTTTGATGGTGCTTTTTATTAACATACCTGTTTTGTTTTTCTGTATTTGATATTTTTCCCTGCTAAATCACTCTTGCAGATGGTGGCAGTTTAGAGAATGTTGAAGTCTATGAGAAAGAGGGGATTTGGTGATTGAGTCTGAGGACAAGATAGCCTACACTAATTCTCTCCCTTGTGGATGAAGAAAGTTGATACACAAGCCTGACTAGCCAATATTCCTTGTTTATGTTAGAAATATATACTAGTGTATACATATCTGTGAAGTATAATATATTTGACTTAGAATTCATCCAGCTCTTTTAAGTGAGCTGTGAACCTCAGAAGCAGTCTTAAACATGAGTCCTGCAAAGGTGGTAAATCCAACTTCCCCCACAAAATATAAATGATGGATTCAGACTTAGCAAAATGAGATTGATGCTGAGTCCTGTTTAATTGCTGCTTGACCATCCACATTAACTGAATACAAACAGGAAGATACATAGACAGAGAGATTCCAATATATATATATATATATATATATATATATATATATATATATATATGTGTGTGTGTGTGTGTGTGTGTGTGTGTGTGTGTCTTTGGGGTCTAACTATGTATATTTTCTAAGTGTGTCCATGTATATGCATGTGCTGTGTACCTGGTGTTACGGTCAGCCCAGTAGGGAAAAATTAAATTTTAACAAATATATAATATATGCACAAATAGACAGAAATAACACACATGGATACATACATACACACACAACACAAACAGACACACACAACACAAACAGACACACACACACACACACACACACACACACACACACACACACACACACACACACACACATACAAACTCACACTGCAAATGACCAAACACACAAATCAAGAGTGAGGCTGGTAGATAAACATTAAATTATAGCATACAAATATCAATATCAATATCAATATCTATGTATATTTATAAATATGTATATATATATATATATATATATATATATATATATATATATATATATATATATATATTATAGTTATATGTTACTAGATTATAGCCAGCCACTACATTGACATACACTGCATCAACCACAAATGGCTGAAACTAAATCCATCAACACAATGGTACACATGCGCCGAGCAAGAGCCCCAGTGCATAAAAAACTACAACAAAAGAAAAAAAGAAAAAAATATATTTTTTTGAAGTAGGAAAGATCACTGCATTCTACATGCCACCTACTAATTATATATACCAACTCTGAGATAGCAAAATCCTTCTAACCACAGTAATGCGATCCATCATACAAGGCAACTGGCATCCTGAGATGAACTGGCACTGTGACAAAAAACCCTCTGAACAAAATATTCAGTCTAACAAATGTATGACTAAACACATGGCACCAATATCTATCTATCTATATATATATATATATATATATATATATATATATATATATATATATATATATATATATATATATATATATATATATATATATATATATGAATCACCTTCATTTGCCTGACAGTTCATTTGCCTGACAGAAATTTCAGGCAGCCCAACTGCCTGACAGTTCACTTGCCTGACAGTTCATTTGCCCAACAATTAGAAAAACGCAAATAAAAGGTATATGTCCTTTTCCCCACAGTAGTGCAATCCTGGAGTTAGAATATATTGTTAGTGGGGGTGTTTGGGGCGAAGCCCCCCACCTAATTTGTTTTTATATTGTCCACTTTGGTGTTTTATTGTTCACTAAAACCAAAGTATGTGGGGGGGGCTTCACCCCCCACACCACCTATTACTATATATTCTAACTCTAGGATCGCACTACTGTGGGGAAAAGGACATATACCTTTTATTTGCCTTTTTCTAATTGTTGGGCAAATGAACTGTCGGGTAAATGAACTGTCAGGCAATTGGGCTGCCTAAAAATTCTGTCGGACAAATGAACTTTAGGTCAAATGAAGGTGACCTATATATATATATATATATATATATATATATATATATATATATAGGGTTAGTCACTCAGTGGTGTAAACCTTCGATCTAGATGATTGTCACTGTTAAAGAGACACCTCAATCCCATGTGCAAAATGGGAGAAGGGGTTGAGGATGGATGTATGATTATATAGATATGTAATATATAAATATATATATATATATATATATATATATATATATATATGTATATATATATATATATATATATATATATATATATGTGTGTGTGTGTGTGTGTGTGTGTGCATGTATTATTATGGGTGTATGAAATTTTACATATATATTTATTTAATACAGAAAAGCATTTTAATTTTCAACTATTAATACAATAAAGTCAGCTAAAACCAGATCAGAATATCTGAGATGTCAGACATATAATTTACGGGAACTCTGCCATCATTGCCTATGCATCTACTAGCAACTGCGAATTTTGTTGTTATACTCACCTGCCTTCTGTTTCTTGGAGTATAATCAAAGCAACAAATGCCATGTCATTGTACTTGAGGATCAAAATTAATTCTTACCAGCTTAGGAGACAAAGATGGCCGCCTTTCTGTAGACACTGTACATCTACAGCTCTCCAGTTACTCGCAAGAATAAGTAACCCTGAGGATATACTACAAGTCTTTTTGCATTAATTACCGGATATAACTATTCTATTACAACCAAACTACGACTGAGAATCAAAAGAACGAAGGAAAAACTAATTAATTTCACAGGATTAAAGCTGATTGTCTGCCTGACTCTGAATAGAGCTATAAACAAAGGATCTGTCTGATTTCTGTTTCAAGATGTCAAAACTGGGCAAAAATATGGACACAACAACAACTAAAACTAAATTATCAATGCTGATGTCACCAGAGAAAGACTCTACATTTAAAAGACAGAAAACTGTAAAACCACAAGATCTTTTAAAAACAGGAGGAACAAACCAACCGGATCAGCTAGCTAACATGGAGGACATTAAAACAGCACTGTTACCCATACAAGAATCTTTAAATGCACTTTCAAACCAGATACTTGCTTTTAATGCCACATGCAGTCAAATTCTCGACAGAATAGATAAATCTGAGGCTAGAATATCTGATAATGAGGACAGAATAACATTTCTTACAAAAAACAGATATTCATGACCTGGACATTCAAACTATGCAGACCAAGATCCTGGATTTAGAGGCAAGATCCAGAAGAAACAACATAATTATTAGAGGAATCCCGGAAAATATTCAATATAATGATCTAATGCCTACCATTACACAGATACTGGAAATATTGTTTGAGGACTCGGGTATGGCTAAGCAAATAGTCATAGAAAGAGCACAGAGAGCTCTCAGGGAATCACAAGCATCAAATATTCCTAGACCGGTTTATGTCAAAATTCTGAATTACCAGGATGTAAATAAAATAATTCTAACTATGAAAAAGAAAGGAGGTTTTGTAATGTGGCAAAATAACAGAGTTTCTATGGGTCAAGATCTACCAATGCAAATCAGACAAGCCAGACAAGCATTAGCCCCTTACTGCAAATTTCTTATTGATAAAAATATAAAATTCCAGATGAAGTATCCAAGTACATTAATCTTTACATTTGATGGAGCCAAATATTCTGTTTCTACAAAAAAGGAAGCAAAACTCACCTTTTTGAAGACTTTTAAATCCTTCCAACTTCAGAAGCTTAACTGGAACATTCAGTCTGTGTACAGCAATACAGATTCTGGGATTCCATGGCTACTATACCTCAAGGCTTCAAAATCCTTTGTTTGCTTCTTTTTTCTCACCAGGCCCCTGTTTAATCATTAACCAGTATTTTCTTACAGGTCCAGCTTAAATCTAAAGATTTCATGAACTCCTGCAGCCTTGATGAACTGTGTGTGTCTGTGAGTCAACAGGAAGTCCTAGAAATGCTCCAGAGGGTCAGCTTTTGTTGTGGCACTTCCGAAATCTGTCCACATAATGGGTCCCCTTCGAGAACTCAAAATCAAGATTTTTATACCAGGAAGTAGCCAGAGCTCTGTGGAGCCAGGGAAGCTTTTAGAATGGCAAAACGAGGCTCCTGGACTATTTTAGAGAGGTTTGACTTTTATTTTGTATAAAGAAATGTCAGCTTATTCAGGTAAGGATTTAAACTGGGCTGTAACATATGGTTAAATAGAGTAATTTAACTACAATGTTAGAAACAATATAAAGTTACTACAGTTATTCTATTTTGGATCTAGATAGTGTGCCTGAAGATAGAAATGCAGTTATAATTATATACTATTGATATTTTTGCTTTTCTGCCTTTGAAATGACTGTTATATTGTTTATGTTACTACAAAAAAAAAAAAACTTTCTCCTTATTAATGCTATGATAATCTATATGTGTTAACATGTATAATTCACTCTCCTATTCCTAAGGGAATGGAAGGATATATATTTTATGTGGTTCTAGAGATTCTGTGCATTATGTTAGCTATATATTTCTTACAGTATTAATACATTAATGGTGAAAAAAAATGTTACTGATGTTGTTTTTATCAATGCTGCTGTTAACATGTTATACTTACCTAGGCAAAGTTAGATAAGACAGTTAGTTATTCTAGGATAATATAACCAATTATTTAATTAATAATGTATGTAAATCATTACAGGGTAGAATAAGAAATTGGTATGTAAGACATAACAGTGTGTTAACTAACTAATATGTTCAAGAGCTGTAGATAGGTACTAGTGTTTAATGGGGAATGTGTAGGTTAGTTTTTGTAGGGTTAGTTGTAGTTATCATAGGTTTTGTATATCTTGTTAGGGTGTTATTATATAATAGTCATTTAGGATTGATGTATACCAATAGAAGTATAAACAGTGTTAACCTATGTTTGTCCTGGTCCAGGAGAATAGTGGATAGGCACTGGTTAGGGATGGGGCATTTAGTTTGCTTCCAGATATTTCAAAATCTGATATTATACCAGAATCTAGTATCGTTTTCAAATTCAACATATACACTAACATTTTAAAAGTATTTTTATGTGGATAATAGACTCATGGAATGTTAAAGGTTTCCAGAATCTGAAAAAAGGAAACTATTTTTCATTTACTTCTTCAGTCAAAAGCACAATTTATATTGTTACAAGAAACCCACTTGGCTAATGTTCAATGGACTGCCATTAAAAGTAAAAATGGATCAGGGGTAATAGCTTGGAAGGGACAACTAATAGTGCAGGTGTAGCAATAATCATCAAAACTCAGTTCCAAGAGAGAATTTTAGATTTTAAAATGGATAAAGAAGGAAGATGGTGTTATGTAATTTTTATAACAAAATTTTACGATAAACCGGTGATTCTTCTTAATATATATGCCCCATGTACCAATCAGCAAACCTTCATAACATCACTTTACTTTATTTTAAACCAATATAACAATTATTATATAATAATAGGAGATGACTGGAATACATACCAAGACCCTAAACTAGATAAAACAAGTCCCCATAGATCTTATAATAATCAGGCAGTGATAGCACTGCAGGAACTTAAAGCAGATTTTAAACTTTATGATCCATTTAAATATAATAAGGACCAAATGAATCCAAATAACTTCACATTTTATTCGAGCTGTCATAAAATGTGGTCCAGGATCGATTTCTTTTTAATATCAGATACACTAATGTGTTTTGATCCCTATATATACATACAAGCTTGTTATTTGTCGGATCACTCCAGGATCACATTAACCTTTAAGAAAGATACTTGTCATAAATTGCATGCTAGGGGTTATAATTGGACATTAAATCCATATCTATTGCATAAAGAGGATGTATTAAAAGAAGCTCAGGAGTTTTTAATCAATTATTAAATAAGCTTTTAGAAAACCGACATCCATCAGACATAGAATGGGCAACTATCAAAGTGCAAATTAGAGGAATGTTTATCCAAAAGCTACTTTCTACAAGAAATTACAAGTGAAAGATATGCATGACTTGGAATCAAAAATTGAATTATTAGATCAGGAATTAATTAGAAATTATAGTAAACAAACCGAACGGAATTATTAAATTGTCAGAAGAAACTTTTTATTACAAAACAGTAAATTATCATTCCATGAACAGAAAATGCTGGTAAAATACGCTAATCACATACAGACCCGTCAAAAGCACTAGCACGTATTATTAATCAATCAAGTCACCTTCCCAAATCCCTGAAATATACTTCAACAATAAAACATACACCAATACGGAAGATATCATAAAGGTTTTTGAACTAATATTTTCAGAACTATATGGTGAACAACAGGATGTAAATCCAAATAAGAATAATAATGATTTTCTTCAGAAAATTATATTTCCAAAGATTAATGATGAGCTTCATATGAACCTGATTAAACCTATTTCTTCAGAGGAAATAACTGATGTTATCAAGAAATTGAAGCCATACAAAGCTCCGGGACCGGATGGTTTGACTACAGAATTTTATAAAACTTTTAGTGATATTCTGGGAAAATACTGTCAGTGGTCTTTAACTATATTATTAACAATAAAATTACTGACCCACACTTTAATGCATCGAAAACTATTCTCATACCAAAAGAAAATACTGATCGACAAAACCCGGATAATTATAGACCCATCTCACTTTTAAACATAGATATGAAAATTATGACATCGATTTTGGCTAACAGGTTGAAAATGGTAATTAACCCTATAATATCTGATGAACAAGCTGGTTTTATAAATAGCAGACAAACTATAGATAATACATTAACACTGCATACAATGATTTCTCATGCCACCCATAAAACCATAATCTTTACGCACTTATAATTGATGCACAAAAAGCATTTGACAGAGTGAACTTAGAATATTTATTTGACATTTTAACATGTTTTAACATACCGCAAGAATTCACTTCAACTTTAAAAAATTATATACCAATCCTTATACAAATCTAGTCATTAACAGGAATCTTTCAAAAGAATTCAAATTAAAAATGGTACACGTCAAGGCTGTCCTTTATCTCCCTTGTTATTCAATTTGTATTTGGAACCTCTATTTTTGCACATTAAACAAAATATCTATCATAATGCTCCAAGGATCTATGGTACGAAGATCACAATGGCTGCTTTTGCAGATGATTTGAGTATTTATTGCACAACACCTGTTTCGATACTAATAAAATATTAAAGGCAGTAGAAGAATTTGCAAAAATTTCCAATTATAAATTAAATTTTAAAAAAACTAAGATATTCCCATTAAAGACACCTACACCTTTTTCACTATTACCATTAGTAGGGCAGGTAAAATCAGAAGAAAAAATAAAATACTTAGGAGTGGTTTTCTCAACAGACAACAGAGATTTTTATCTCAATAATGTTAAGGTTATTTGGGAGCAGATAGTATCTGACTTGAAAAGATGGGATAATCTGAAATTACCAATAATGGCGAAGACTTCAATTATTAAAATGAATATACTTCCTAGATTACTATATATTTTAGAGCATCACAAGTTCAAATCTCCAAAAAATTCTTCAAACAGCTTCATACAGAACTAGCTAGATTTCTATGGGAACCTAGAAAAGTTAGGATATCGTATGATAAATTGATGGCTCCAAAAATAGGGAGGGTTGGATCTACCTAATTTGAAACATATTATTTAATAATAAACACCAATAGACTTTTAAGAATAATTAACTTTGATGGGTGTAACTCAAATGGGTTCCCAAATGGCTGGTTCTTAATCATAAACATGTCAAGGAATTGGATATTAACTGCAAGGCATTACCTTTTTTAAACAAAAATACTCTTAAAGTGTACTTCATGTTGGAACATATCAAAACATATATAGTTTCAGTACAAAATCTCTTTAACTCATTAAATCTTTTGCAAAGTATGATAATTCTTCAACCATTTCACAAAAATCCAAATCTGAAAATTGGTAACCAGCTGATAGACCTTAAGAAATTCCCACTTATAATTAATTTAACCCTACTTGATTTATATCCTTTTTAGGTATCCCGATTCACAATATTTTAGAAGAGTTGAATCTCCCCAAATCGTATCTAATTATAATAAGACAATTAAAAGACCTATCAATAAGTTACCTTAGTAAAGGGAATGACATAATTAAAGAAGAAGATTTAAACATGTGTCTGAACTTATGGCAAACCCTTACACAGGAATGTAAATATATAACTGCAGCATATGGTTTGATTAAAGAAATAAAATATAATAATCAAATATTAATTTCCAAATACTGGAGAGAGAAATTGTTGACAATTGAAGAAAGTAAAATACTAAAAGCAATTCACTTAACCATAAAATCTGTGTCCCTTCAGAAGCTATTATTTACCCAATTGATGATATTTAATAACGCGTATTATACGCGTCTCACTCTACACAAATTTAACTCAAAGAACTCACCAAAATGCCCATATTGTATAGATCAAACAGCCGACCTCCTACATATGTTTTGGAGTTGTAAATGTATTTTCAAACTCTGGAATTCCTTGAAACTTCAACTACAAAAAATGGGATATCAACATTCCACACTCTCCTGGGAATTTACGATTTTACATATTCCACCACCCAACTTGGAAAGAACCCAAAGAATTATACTAGTCAATATTTTTTTGTTGATGAAGTTATATATAGCTTCCAATTGGTTGAACCCTTTCCAGACATCATGGCAAAATTTCAAGATAGTAGCCACCAAACATATTCTAGCACATAAATTTCTAATTAGTGATCATAAGAAAAATGTAAACAATACAAAAATATGGGAACAAATCTTTAACATTGTATTAGCTTAAAGTTCCATTCCACTATTCGCTGGGAAAAACTGAATAACTGTTGAATTTTATTGAGATAAGTCTTATATGGTTACTAGTTCTTTTTTCTTCATTATTTTTTTTTTTTAGAAGTGTATAGGTATGTATAATGATTCTATGTAACTGTTGGAAGCATTCATGTACATATTGTAAGTAGTTGGTAGTACTGTATTAGTTGTTTGGAAAAAATAAAATAAAGAATTATTATTGAAAAAAAAAAATTAATTCTTACCAGCTTAGCAGGATAGACTGTCCAGCTCATATATTTAATGACATCAACCTTCAAGCTAAAACATATAACCCAACTTTACAAAAAGGTGAAATATGCAGGGAGGCTGCTGCACTTCTCTGGGATGTTTTCATTGTGTATAGCATAAACCTATAGGTGAAACAAAGTGTCTTTCTAAAATATCAGGCATTGGTTACTACTCAGTCTAATCTTTTTTCTTCCAGACTTGTACAGACTTAACAACCAAAACTTAGGTCAGTTGCATCAATCTTTTATTTTTTTATTTATTTATTTTTTTGAACAGTCACAGCATCTGTTTATTTTGCTGTACAGTGTAAAGTCTGACCTGCAGTCCTTCACCTGCAGCAGTTCATTATTTTGAAAATAAAATGGTGGTTCAAAGACTCCTATTTTTAAGATGATGGCTTTTGCAAAAGTGGTTCATTGAGTGTTACTGATATACTATGAGGATAAGTACATATTTTATGCAAGTGACTTTAAATAAAGCATAAATGAATAGAAGAAAGGAAAGAAAAAAAAACCCTAAAACCATAAAAGACATTACATCTTTCATTAACACTACATATTAAAAATGAGTGCAGAAAAAGAGTTTTCATTCCAGAATTTCACATTGACAACTTTGTGAGTCCATGCACTCAGCTTATAAACATAGTCAAAGGAGAGTGTTTGGATTTTCAGGGCTCTTTTTCCACACCTTATAACAACAATTTAAATAGGCAGCAACCACTCCCTTTACCCAACACCAGGCTGTAACTATCATATGAATCTTGTGAAGGGAAATTGCTACAGCCAAAAAAGAATGTCCCTAGATGATAGCAAAACAAATCTCAACAGCCTAGTCAATGTAATCAATTACTTTATCTCATATTGGTTTAAAAATTGCACAGTCCCAAACCATGTGTAAATAGTTTGCGGCTGCATAGACACACTTCCAGCACTGACCACCACCCTTCTTAAGCTTTCAATGGAAAAAAAGTGGGGGGAGGGTACTGCCACTGATGTAAACACTTATTAAATAAACCTCACTATAAAAGGAAGTTATTTCCTTGTAAGCATCTGAGAGACATTTGCATAGTCCTTTTCATAAATATCACAATGCAGTAATTCCTGCCATTTGTGATGTATGGAAATGAGGAAATTCTAATGCCACATTAAGACATTTATATAAAAAGCTGCTGTTACCTTAAGCCCTGGCTTTATGTTTCCTTCCACCTGTTGTCTGCTTGCTCTTTCAATTGTAAGAGCCACTGGTGATTTACCAATATTCATTTAAGCCAGACAGGTCCATAACTGACAACTCCAA
The DNA here is from genome assembly GCF_019279795.1 of Protopterus annectens. Classification (NCBI taxonomy): domain Eukaryota; kingdom Metazoa; phylum Chordata; order Ceratodontiformes; family Protopteridae; genus Protopterus; species Protopterus annectens. The sequence continues at coordinate 432,872,200 of NC_056751.1, read as the reverse complement.
CACCATGACATCCCTTCCAAAGATCCATTTCTATCTAGGCGAGCCTGTGTATAACATGTACAAAAACCTGTATTACCAACTGCATCTCTGTAATACAAGTAGGGGGAGCAAGCATTTGCCCCTGTCCTGTCTAAATTCCCTGTATTCCAATAATCTCTCAAAACATCTAATTCTCATGAATCCCATAACTTGCTCAAAGAATCATCAAACTAATGCAGGCTGGATGTAACAATATTGTTAAATTATGCTTGAGCTCACAGAATATTTGTATCCTTTTGGGCACATATATGTTGACCTGTAACTAATGCCTTAGCATAGGCATGTAAATTGGGTAAACCTAAGCACCCTTCCTGCACCAAAGCAAAGAGTGTACTTCTGCTAATCCTAGGCCTATCTTTTTGCCAAATAAACTTCATCATAGTTCTTTGCCAACCCTCGATGTACTGGTATAGAGCAAGATAACGAAGATGCCTGAGAAAACATAAAATGTTGGGCAAAAATAGCATCTTAACTATCCAAATTCTACTTACAAATAATACCTTCAGTTTGGTCCACTCACTGACCTTTTCTTGTAAAAAAATAGGTTAAATGGTGGGCATTAATCTTTACAAGCTTTTCAAAGTTTAAATCCATCCAAAAACCCAAATATAGTAGTCAAGTAGTCAGCTGACAAGGTATACCCTCCCTCCCCTTGTGCATTTGTTTTAAGTGGGAAGAGATAGGTTTTGAGGGCTTCATCTTTAATCCTGACACAACCGCAAATTGTTTAAAGGATGTAATTTCCTCCTGAAGACTTTACTTTTGGTTACATAACCAAAGTACACAGTCATCTGCAAGCAAAGATGAAAGTATGGAACCCTTTTCTCTCAAATAAATGGCATTTATCTCATGTCTGCTTCTCACATATTCATCAAATATGACCATAGCCATCAAAAACACTACTGGGGAGAGTAGGCATCCCTGCCTCATACTCAGTTTCAGTTCTATTGGGTCAGAAAGAAACCTGTTTGTACAAATAGGGGCAGATGCCCCCGCATTTAGGAAGTGACACTTTCTAATGAAGGGGGTGGGCATCCCATCTTATAGATTCATAGGTGCAGAGGCATAGCTAGTTCAACTAGCATCCTGTACCAGTCCTGCCAACTAGCTCCCCACCCACACCCCCCTCCTGCATCCAGCTCTTCAATTGAAGAGCAAAAAAAAGTGCATAATCAGGTACCTGGGCTTTCTGTACTACAAGAACCTATCAAGTCATGTCTCTGCTTCCTGCCCCAGCCTTCCCTATTCACATTTTAATTTAAGGGAAAAGAAACAAATATTTTTTTCTTTTAAACTGCAGAAAAGTGCTTGTTGCAAATGTAGGAAGCAGTTGCTACAGTTTATACCCCACACAGAGCTATTTGTTTTGCAGATGTGCAAAAAAATTCATCAGGGTGGAGTCCAGGTTTGCCTTGTACAAAAGGCATTGACCTGCCTCTCAGTAGTCTATAGGAGAATTAATATAGTGATAGGGCTTGGAGGTGATCTGCATAGGACAATGTGTGTATGTCCTGTATTCTTTTTATAAGTAACCTTTGTGGATGTTCAATTTTCTGCATGTGTCTGGTCAGGTACATACCAAAGTGGGCATTACACTCAATGATGGGTCTGATGAGGGCAGAGTATAGTTGTACCATGACTTCCCTGGACCTAGAGGCCATGCCCTTATTTAAAAGCTGAGCAATGTAGAAGGATTACATTGATACTAACTTCCTAGGTCCTATCTTTGAGCCAGCTACCTATCCAGTGCATTTTATAGGGGGTTATGCCTAACTCCATAACTTTGTTAATAATGCCCAAGTGGGGTATTGTATCTAGTGCCTTAGCCAGATCAAGGTAGGCAGTATGCCTGTTTTAGAAAAACATCATTTGGTATAACCTCGAAGGTGTATGCTGAGGTGCTAGTTCATTTTTGGTTTTGACACATCATTCCTGATTTCCAACAAAGTTGCTTATTTGTACCAAATGATGTTTATCTAAATTTTGGAGTGTGGAAGACTTTATATTTGGCAACAGTCATGAGTTGTATTTGCGGTACATCTATTTTACTCTTATCCGTTGCCTTGGTGACCTTCTCAAAGAAGTTCACCAGGTTCAGTAGGAATGACCTTCCTTTGACAAAATCAAACTGGGATGGATCCAGTGTCTGCAGGTCTCCAATGTTTTTTTTTTAATCATTTCTATGTTAATTCTTTCCATGGCTTTGAATATAACACTATTTAGACTAATGGGTCTGTAATTTGTAGGATGACCATTGCAGTCATCCATTCTCATAGCACAGAGCCTGTTTTGAGACTATAGTTAAACACTAACTCCAGTTTCCCTGATATGTCATATTTCAGACAATTCAGGAGGCATCCCAAAATATTATCAGGGACAATTGAGGCTGTGTTCCTGGCCTTAATGAGTGCAACCAGGACAAGTTCTGTATTTATAGTTGGAGGAGTTATGTTTGAACATATTTCTTGGGTGATGGCTGGGGATGAGTGGGGGAAGAGTAAAGCTGAAAAATGAAATCTGTGAGTCAGTTGCTCATAGGTACGTATTAGATTAGCTGCCCTTGCAGGACATTTTTAGCCTACCCAATTTCCCTTCTAAGGTAAGAATAAAATCTTGTGCCTTGTGTATGTGAGATAACCACCTTCAGCATTATACTAACTCTCAACCTATTATCCAACAAAGTCCTGATAAACCCCCACTCAAAACTGTCAAATGCTTTTTGAAAATCAGCTGGCAGTGCACAGAGCTGGGTCATGGACAAATGGGGCCTTGTGCAGGGAAATAGATCAGCTGCCCCCACCCCAGTTACCAGAAACACTGCTCAAACTGTCAGTGTACATACTATTTTCTTCTTTGATTTTGAAATGAGGGTAGAGGTATGGATTTAATTTAAAACTTAATTTAAATATTTTTGTTGACCAGTAGTCCCACTAGACTAGTAACGTCTTTTCAGGGAGACCCTTGGTGGTATTTATGCTACTAGGGGAAATTTGGCCAGGGCATTGAGGAACTTCCCCTTTTTTGTTAGCTCAGGTGGATGTAAAAGCTCTCAAATAACTACCATTAATACAGACAGATGGGGCCTCAAATTAACCTCTCATCCAAAGGATGACAAACTCAGGAGTATAACATCCCCTCCCCTTAAAGGGCACACTATCAGCAATTTATCTGTATGGTGTGGGAGTAGAACACACAACCTTCTGCACTAACATCAGTTATGCTACATGTTGAGCTACTAACACTGCTGTGAAATTCCATACCACAAACACTGACAGCCAAGTGCTAAACAAAATAATTGCACATTGAAAAAAGACTTATCATGAACAATACTAAACTTTTCTTCCCTTGAAACTCACATTCCATGAAAATGCACTGAAACTCACTTTTCTTAAAAATTCACCCCTGTAGATTTTTTCCATTAAGCATATTTGAAATAAAATGTATGAACCAATAAAACAAAATGTATGAAACAGGAAAATGCACATTATTAACCATTTCAACACATTTCAATCAACTCCGATGACTAAGTGAGCAGTCTGGTAGTTGGTGTCTTGTCTCCTATATCCAAAGTGCAGGGTTTGAGCCTAAGCAAGCTAATTAACTAAACTGGCATTCATAACTGGGGCATTTCTTTCTTTTGCTCTCACAAACACATACCTCTGAATACCTGAAACAAGCCCTACCCAAGGGAAAGTGGTAGTTCTCTCATCTAATGTGTGTGTGTGGTGGTGGCAACAGTTCCAGTCCATGTCCATTTCAAAAAGAAAGCCCCATTTGTTTAAATCTCACTTGTTCACATTGCCTGTAGTAAAGATGAAAGCTCCAAGTCCTCAATTCTGTGGTTCCAAAAGTGTGTCAGTGCATACATCATACTAAATATGTATAATGTACACACAGAAAGTGTGTCTTTAAAGAAAAAAAAATGCATGGACACAAAAAATGTAAAATATCTTTTTAAATCATTTATTTAACAATTAAATGTGTGGTAGTACTCAGCAGGCCCCCCTAAGTCAGTGGGCCCTAGGTAACTGCCTAGGTTGGCTAGTATTGGATCTGTCTCTGACAGTTCACTGGAGATGACTGCTGTTGTCTACTCTTGTTGTTGAATATTAAGCCATACATGTATCAGCTCTACACTTCCTGTTATCCCTTTAATAAATATCAGATAATTCAAGGGGTATGACTTAGGGACAGTATGCTCTAAGCTCGTTGCCAAGCTTTTAACATAGATCTTTACTTCTAGCTGAAATATCGAGATGTCAGTAATTCTCTATACACAGCCTACCACTAACCAGTTAAGGTAGAAAAATGGCTTTAACAGTATTGGAATCTTTATCACACCTCACCATTCTCTCTGCATATGCATAATATTGGTGGAGTGGCTCAAGCAAACTGTCTCCATATGCCTTATAAAAATCATGGTCTAACACATCCAACCCAGGAACCATCCATGTCATCAACTCCTTTATTGGTCCCTAAATCTTCAAAACAGAAATATCTTTCCTCAACATTGCCCTATCTTCCAGTGCTATTTCCAGAGAGATAAATTCCTCCAAAAATATATAAAGCTGATCTATAGGGGGTTGTTTGTGAGCAGTATGTATTTTCCTAGAATTCTTCATAAATGCTGTATTAATCCCCTGTTGAGATGTAACCATACTCCCCTCTTCCTCTCACATACCCACTATCATTAAATCTCTGATACATTCTTGATGCCATCCAGCTAGAACCATGTGAAAAGTTATCACCTTCACCCAGGAAAAATGATCTATACCACTCACATTTGTCTTGTTTTTTTTTTTTTTTTTTTTGTAGTTCTATTGCCCTGACCCAAGATTTTAATTCCAAAATGTGAGCTTATATTTTTCTATCTCTGTAATTTGTATTCTTATAGTGGGCCTCTATGCTTCTAATTTTCTCTTCCCATTGCCCCTTAATTCCCTCCTCCTTATAAGCCTGCACCCTTGCAGAGGATTCTGCAGAATTCTTGTATTGCCCCTCTACCTTCTGTTGGTCAGGTTCAATTTACTTCTTGGACGAAAAATTGTGTATCCATTCTCCTAGGCATTGCTACTTATCAGATAATTTCAACCACAGAGGATCAAATTTACATTGGAATGTTATCCTTTGAACTATTATTTATTTATTTATTTGCATTTGTTTACTGGGAAAGTCATACTGAGCAGTGCCCTTTTACAGTGGAGAGCTGGGGAGAAAGGCTATATTATAAAGACAACATGGGCATTATTTGCCTCATTTCATATATTCATTCAGTTCCATTCATGAGCATCATTTCCATTATTCAGACATCCTTGACATCAGTTACATCATTTACAAACAGTTTCAATTAAAAATAAGAGTTGCATTGGATGTAGATAAATAAAAATGTATTTAAAATACAAGTTTCCTACCTTTAGAATCATCTAATTAAAGAAAAGAAATGAAAGAAAAGAGCCATGGATTCAGTCTAATGTTATACGTGTACTTATTAATTTTAATTTAGTACCAGTCACTTGGCTCAACATACCAATGCGATATTTCTCCAAAATCTTGTTCTCATGGATTAATGTTCATAGAATCACTTTTTGAATGACTGTAGCTTCAGTAGATGTTTTTTGGTCACTGACCTTTTCTTCATTCTTACAGCACTGTTACCCAGTGCCCCACATTGACATTAGGACTACCAGCTAATACTAAACCCCCTGGACTTACTTCTGTTAATCCAGTTGGGCCAGTCATGGAACATAACTCTTTTGGTCACCCATGTCTATTGAGGAGTGTTGTTGGTTATGCTTTAGCCATTCCCTCTCCCATACAATGAGGTCAGTACTACTGAGAGGTGGGTGAACAATATGGATATTGGGGTATATTTCCTTGCCTCTGCAGTAGCTCAGCGATGTCCAGTCCCCACCTCCTGTTTTAACCATACCTCCTAACATGAGTTTCCAGGCCTATACCAGTGGTCATCATAGGGAATGGGAACACTGCTACCCTCCTTACCAGGATAGTGGTGCCTATCCATCCATGACACTATGCCAGTCACCAGAACTAATAATTATGCCAGAGTCACATGAGCCATAGATGGGGCTTTATCCCTCTATGCCAACCAATGGTTGCTGGATGCAAATTATCATGCAAGTATAATCTAGCTATCAGAATCTATCTTCTGATATCTATGTGTGTGTGTGTGTGTGTGTGTGTGTGTGTGTGTGTGTGTGTGTGTGTGTGTGTGTGTGTGTGTGTGTGTGTGTGTGTGTGTGTGTGTGTGTGTGTGTGTGTGTGTGTGTGTGTGTGTGTGTGTGTGTGTGTGTGTGTGTGTGTGTGTGTGTGTGTGTGCGCGTGTGTATGTGTGTACCTGTTGGTGTATGTGCCTGTTTATATGTATGTCTGTGTGTGCATGCATGTGCATTTTTATGTATATACCTGTGTACTCTTGTAGTCAAAGCACAAGTACAGAGATTAAAATGCTTCATTACCAATTATAGTAAGATGGTTTCTCCTTGAGTGCTGGCATCATTCTCCTTTGCCTCACTCCCCCATTGTGCACTTTAAAGCACTTGCATGTGAAAGGAATGAATCAATCCAGCTGTGATTGCTGTGGGTCAGGTTCACTGCCATGTTTTGCACTTTGATACTGCACATAGGCAACTACCTTTCCCTGTGGATGACTTTATATAAAAGTTAATTAATCATGTCTGTGAAACATAGCTGGTCATTGTAAAACTGCTGTACAATACAGTGGCATTTGATGCCCCAAACAGGTGGCCAAGATTCCTGCTTCTATTCTGTCTTTTACACCACTCTGCTGTGAGTGCCAATAACTATCAGAACCTTATATTGTGTCAAGTGCTTATATCTGCCATGCTCATATTTTAATAAAGTAAGGAATTTGCAAAGGGAAGTGACTGAAATAAATTTTAGGCAGCTGTGTGCTGATTTAATTTCTCCTTCTCTCTATTAATTTTGCATTTTTACATGTTCAAATTTATATACTCCCGGCATACTTCAAAAACTAAGCAGAGACCAATGTATTCCATTTGGTCCTGAGAGATGATTTTCTGATTGTGTTTCAATATTGTGTAGGTGCAGACAATAATAACTCATAAAGTAAAGGTTATTCTTTGTATTTTTTTCTCTTTTTCAATATTTTATTATTATTATTATTATTATTATTATTATTATTATTATTATTCAAAGCAAGACATTCAAGTGAGGTCATATATATGAAACAAAGAAAATAACCGTGTATTGTGTTTGATACTATCCATCCATCTAGACATATAAATATATATACACACACACACACACACACACACACACACACACACACACACACACACACACACACACACACCATGGCACCCATCTAAAAGAACAGGCAAAGTTCCTCAATGCCCTGGCCAAATTTCCACTAGTAGTATAAATACCACCTTGGGTCTCCTCTGAAAAGAGGCTACTAGCTTAGTATAACTAAGCCAGTCAACAAAGCATAAATAAAAAGTCAGGGAAAATGCAACATAATGAGTGACAGACAGGCCCAAAATAAGAGACAGATTTTAAATATTGTTCTTATACACTTAGGAAATTGCTGGAATAACAATTTTTACAGTAATATACATTTTCTGAATGATTTGAAGTATGCCATTAAACCACAAATGTTATGAGGAACAGCCCAGAAATATGAGACAAAATCAGGAGAATTGTGCAAACTTAGGGACATTTAAGACATAAAATGTCAATTGTTTCACACAAACAGCCAACAGTTTTTCAACTTAATTCACATAAATCCACAGTAGTCCTGAAAAGCCAGACTGAAAATTGAGCAAATGACAACAGAGTAAGTTACGTTCACTCAATGACAGACCACCACCCAGAACTTATAACCACTTTGCGGTGAAAACCTCACCTGACTGTGCTAAAATGATACCTCTTAGCGTAACTATCAGGGGTAAAGCCACAACATACTGAGACAAAAAAAGCCTAAAATCAGGGACAGTCACGCTCTCTGCCTCCATCTACATAAACATTTCACAGAGCATTCCAACTGTTCTTTTTTCTCCTCCTTTGAGCTCCATCTCATATTGCTATTTCCATCCCCTCCCTATCTGCCTGAACATTTCATATAACCAACTTAGACATAATAAGGTGTAGACGGAAGATGGTACCATTTTCACCTGACAGATCATCTAGAGTCCTTGATTCGGCTGCTTATCTCATCTGCCTCAAATACTTTTACTAGATTAGATAGTCTTTCAGCAGGTAAGTCCTCTTTAATTAGCATAGCTCCTCTGAAAACATCCATTTTAAGGTGTTTTTATTAAAAAGAAAATGAAAGCTAATTTCTGCTACACTAACCAAATAGGTTGTAAGAAATGGCATTGTGCTCTCTTATGGCGCATGCAAATTTTTAAAATTTAAATACATACCTTGCACACCTGAACTTGCTTGTACATGTGTAGTACACACCTATGACCCTTTCTTTTAACATCACAGTATAGCTGTGTGTACTACATATGCATGAATATGGTTTAGTCTTACAAGTATAAAGGGATATCTTTGGTGGCATTTAAATATTTTCATTAGTTGTTTTATACAGCAAAACTCTGCTGTTAACATCAGTGGCTATTGCATTCAGCCCACAAGATAATCAATTGACTTAGCAGTACTGAATGAAACAAACTACAGATACCACCTGCAAGTATCCATCACTTTAATAATATGAGCTGCTTCTCTTCTGTGCACATCTGTGAGCATAACCTCTGGATAATATTCATAAGCTAACATTTACATTACGGCAGCAGAGTACACATAGGTGTTTACATTTTTTCCACAAAAATATCTGCTTTGCACAAGCATGGACTGCACAAGTCAAGTTTTATTCGGCTGAAATATTACTAAAGAAAAATGTGTGTTAGAAGGCATTTGCAATAAAAATGGCCACCTTCGTTAACAACACAGCAAGCTACAATAGTAACAGCATTATGCACCCACCACTTTTAACAGATATTGTAGTATTTTATTTAACAACACTTACTACATACAAAATTATATAAAAAACATATAAACTCACTTGTGCTGGAACACTTTAAAATATCTATCCACATTGCATTGGTGGTAGAAGACCAGTGCTTCAGCTGTGTTAGTACATTGTTAACTTTGCTACAAAGTTGTACTACCTGAAACACCTGATGTCAGCATACTGTCTTATAGGTAGTTACTAAGCATGCAGTCCAGCAGACCATTAAGGAACCTAGCCCAAATTCCCAGTTGCCCTGAAGCACTGTCTGTTTAATTGGCTTGCACAAGGTCACACAGTATGCAAATGAAGGTTGAAGGAATCAAACTCTGTACTGTAGGAAGTAGTTTAACAGCTCACAACATTAATCCTCTGTGCTATCTGCTCAACCTGACTGCATAACTATTATCTGTTCCTGATTTTACAGATCATCCCTAATTTTGCCTCATATTTTTTAATACATTACTAAGGATTTCAGCTCGTCAATAAAGCTAGCCATTAGAGTTTAATTATTATTATTATTATTATTATTATTATTATTATTATTATTTATTTATTTATTTATTTATTTATTTATTTTATTGACATTTGATTACCGAGAAATTCAGATTGGGTAGAAGCCCATTTTCAGTGTAGACCTGGGGAGAAAAGCTCCAAATTACTACAAAATATTTTAAGAACAACAATTTTACAATCTTCAGAAATAAAACAAAAACTTCTGCAGTTTAAATAATTATAACATATTAGACATAGTATAAAAACATTGGTTAAAAATTGATACAAGGTAAATGACAATCATTTAATATTTAGAGACATTTTAAGTTAGTCTAATACAAATAGGAATATGAAGTGAGGAAAAAATAGGCTCATGGTATATTTAGAGAGAAAATCAGGGTAGAAAATTAGACAACAGTAAGGATGTAAGTGAAGAAGGGAGAGCAAGGAAGTATAAGGAATGAAAAAATATTTGCTCACCTTAGGCATATAGTGTATCCTGGATTTGAAAAAGAACAGAGCCAGATTTTAGCTATTAAGTCTTTCAGAGTGGTTTTGAAAGATGGGAGGAGGGATAGAGATCTGGTGGATACAGGTAAGATGTTATAGGCCTTAGCAACCTTGTACAAGTACAAACAATGCCCAGCAGATTTCCTTGGTTTATAGACAGACAGGAGGTTTTGGTCACTGGATTGCAATGACCGACAGAGAACTTAGTTGTGTAGAATGTTTTTAGTGCTAGACAGATTGATGCATGCTGGATAATTTTATAGGTGGTAACAAGTTGTGTATATGTTAGTTGATGTGGCAGTTCTAACCAGTTTAGGCTTTTCAGTGCTATACAGTGGTGGGTTCTGAAAGGGGTATGTGCTGCAAATTTAGCAAATTTGTTATAGCATTGTCCAAGTTTTCATTTTTTTGAAGTCTGGAGGTTAGTAAGAATGGGAGCACCACACAGAAGAGTGGGGAGGAGATGAGTTGTTGCAATTGTAGTTTTAGTTGCATCATTGAGAAAGCTTTGGGCTCTGTAAAACATCCTGAGTGTTTGATATGTGCTTACAATACAGTCCTCTTCTGAGCTGCTATTAAATTTAATGTTTTCTATGTCTGTTCAAGAATACACTAGCAATCAATGCTCAAGTTCAAATCTTCATCAGTGGTGATAGATATTCAACAGCAACTGTTATTTATCCATTTCACCTATCAGTCTCCAGGAACCCACTCTCTCATTGACTTCCACAATCGAACTAATGAAAGAGTGGAAATTGCAGCTATTCCGTGACAAATCAGAACTGCAGAGCTAACATTAAAGAATTCTAAGATTGTAAAGCTTTCCCAAATATGGATTGGTTGAGAGGAATTAACATAACGACTTAAAAAAATAATAACTAAACAAATAATAGTTAAGATAGATACCCTGGCCAGTGGACAGCCATGGGTACGTTAGCAGTGGGCCTTTGGCAGATAATAGAATTGCCCCAATTATAATCCATCACTCTTTCTGTCCTCACCACATTATGGAGTTTTGTGCCACTGCTAATACAGCTGATAGCAGAGGAATCTGAAGTTATCCAGACAACTAAAGCAAAGAAAAAAAAAAATCATAGAACACATTTTCCTCATTAAAGACACAATAAGAGTTGGACGTATACTCTTTAAAAGTGGCATGAAGAGGAGTAACTGAGTAATAATGAGAATAATCAGATGATACAACTGAGACAAGTCTTATTTCTTTTGCAAACCCTAATGTGCCGTAAGGGTTAATGCTGCTCTGGTGGTGGTGGTGTAGTGGGATAAAGCCCTGACTATGGCAAGGATGACCTGTCTTCGATTAGCAGCTCATGTGACTGGCACAGCAGCAGGGAGGGATGGGTGTGCTTATCCTGGGTGGGAGGGCAGTCAATAATGCTCACTAAGTGGAGGTGTGATCCAAAGAGGGGAGCTGCATTAGGATGCTGTTAGGAAGTAGATATGTCATATCAAATACGACTCTGTCATTGTCCATGCTGGAGTGAATGACGTGAGATGTAGCTCCCCGGACTACATGAAAACAGACATGGAAGAGCTCTTGGATCATGTAACCCAGGCAGGTATGACCCTAGCCCTGAGTAGCATCTTGCCTTTACCCAGAATGATACCACAGTATAAGGACAAAATGATTGACTTCAACAATTGGCTAAGCTTCTGGTGTCATTCAAAGGGGATCCAGTATTTGTCTGCCTGGGAAGACATGATCGACAAACCACGATGCTTTGCCAGAGATGGTCTGCACCTGTCACCCCTGGGATTCAGGTTACTGGCTAAAGCTCTTGCCACCCCTATAGTGCCTTTTTTAGGCAAGGTTCAAAGGATAAAACCACCACCGTAACAGATACAAGCATGCAAAATCTGAAGGTAATGCTACTCAATGCTAGAAGTCTAAACCTCAAAATGCACTCTCACGAGGCACTCCTAAAAATGGAGAACATCGATATCTGTGCAGTGACTGAGACCTGGTTCAAGGCTCCAGAGAGCACCCCTGCAATACCAGGCTACAATTCTTACCACACTTTTCGGCCACAAAACCAAGACCGAAACACTAAAGGTGGAGGAGTGTCCATATTCACCAAGGATATTCACACCTCCAGGCTAGTTGCCCAACACAATGCATCTGAAATTCATCAGGTGCAAATAACACTAGGTAAGACTGCAATCCAAATTGTAGCTTGCTACAGATCCCCCACCATACCCCAAGATTCTCACTACACCTTCCTAAACATGCTGGAAAATATTAAGATACAAGCAAACACCCTAATACTGGGTGATTTCAACTACCCTGCCATTAATTGGGAAAACTACTCTGGTACCAACTCCTTTTCCCAACGGTTCTTGGAATTCATAAATTCCAACGCCCTGGATCAACTAATCCATTGTCCCACCAGGGGTTCCAATATCCTAGACCTGGTCATTACCAACATGGGAGATAGATGCTCCACACCAGTGGTCACCCCCTCATTGGTCATGTCTGACCATAAGCAAATCACCCTTGACATCCACATCCCACCCCCACCCCCCAGTAAGGAAACCTCCTTAAAAAACTTCTCCAAAGCCAACTTCATGCTACTGAAGTCAGAAGTGACAAACTTCACAACACCCACGCAGATGGGATCTGGAAGTTCAACTGCAGAATCCTATACTAAGGCACTGTACGAGCACATCCACTCGTGCATGAATCGTGCCATCCCAAATAGAACCAAGATGCTCTTCTCCAAAAAAGGAAGCCAATCTAGTGGTCCCCTGCTATAAACAAACTATACAACAGAAGGAAGAAACTGTTGCAGAAAAGAGGAAAATCCCAGGATGAAAAAAACTCCCTCACCAGCCTCAGTAAGAAGCTGAGATCCCTCATAAAATCCTCGAAAGCTAGTTACGAAAATAAAATTGCCAAAGATTCCAAAGACAACCACAAGGCATTCTATAGTTATGTCAAGAATCTAAATGGCAATGCTCAGATCTGCTCTGAGCTACAACAGAATGGCATTAAATATACTGATCCCAAGGATATTGCCAATATGCTGGCAGATCGATTTAGTGCCAACTTTACCCCCCTCTCACCCCCTAAAGGGCCCATCTCAATACCAAAAGATTTAATTCCGATAATCACAGCCACGCAGGTAGAAATAGCACTCTCCAAAGCTAAGAATACAGCATCCATGGGACCAGATGACATCCCAGGCTGTGTACTACATGAACTACAAAATGAACTGGTACCCCACCTATGTGTCATGTTTAATCATAGCCTCACCTCAGGCTTCGTGCCAACTGAGTGGTGCACAGCTACTGTTATCCCGCTCCACAAGGGAGGATCCGCCTTGGATCCCGGGAACTACCGTCCCATCAGTCTGACAAGCCTGATCTGCAAGGGCATGGAACGCATTATCATGGAACTTATAAACAAAGACATTGGCAACCTTCAAACACTGGACCCCACCCAGTTTGGGTTTTTGAAGGGCCGATCTTGTCTCCTGAATCTGATTGACTTCTTCGAATTGGTCTCCAGAGCTGTGTACGAGGGTAAGGCAGTCCACACAGCCTATCTGGACCTCGCCAAGGCCTTCGTCACCATCCTCCACTCTGGAATCATAGATAAACTTACTAAGCTGGGCATAAATCCCTACGTCACTCGATGGGTTGCCAACTGGCTTACTGACAGAACCCAGACTGTAAAAGTAGCCGACTCCAAATCCAGCCCCAGACAAGTGACAAGTGGAGTACCTCAGGGTTCAGTCCTTGGACTACTCTTGTTTGGCATCTACTTCTCTGAAGTACAGGCTAACACTAAGGGACTCTGGCTAAGAAAGTTTGCAGATGACTGCAACTGGGAGCCATTATTGAATCCCCAAATGATGTGGATATTCTACAAAAGGACCATACAGAAACAGATGCCTGGTGCCAGAGCCATGGGCTCAAGCTTAATGCCAAGAAATGTATAGTTATCCCCTTTGGAAAAAACATGCATCCATGAACTACCACATAGGTGGCAGGACACTAAACATTGAAAGTGTGATGAGAGACTTGGGGACACAAGTGGACAGTGGTCTCACTTTCGATAACCACATCGCCACAACAGTCAGGAAATCCTTCTATGTGGCACACCTCATCACTAAGGGCTTTTCATCCAGAAAAAAGAGGTCATTGTCCCCCTGTACTCATCCCTCATTATAGAGTAAAATGCCCCATTTGGTATGTACCTCACAAGACATCTGCAACAGCTGGAAAGGCCGCAGAAATACCTCACTAAAAGAATCACAGGCCTAAAGCAGCCATATGCTGACCGTCTAAAAAAACTCCAGCTATACTCTGTGGCATATCGTCTACTCAGAGCCAATCTCTGCTTAACATACAAGGCCATGTCAAACCCTGAGCTGTTGGACATGCTCCACTTAAAGAAATCCCAATCCCTCAGAGCCACACGCTCCAGGGATCTAAACCTTATCATCACAATGAACAAAACATGCTGGAGGGATAGGTTCCTGACCCAGAGACTCCCCATACTCTGGAATAGACTGCCCATACATGTCAAGCAGAGCGCCTCATTGGCCCTCTTCAAAAGGAACCTTGATGATTGGATGGGAGATAGGAAATTCACCCCGGGGGTCATGTCAGTCACCCTGCTAGACAGGGGCACAGAGAAGTAAATATTGTGGGAAGAAATTTCCAGGGAATTGTTATGGCTGGGCTTGCATAGGCCTTAGGGCCGATAGCCTAGTACCAACCTATGAACCTAAAGAAATCCTTCCAAGTGGAAGCACAGACAGCCACGCCCAAAGGACACCCTTGGGATCCAAAATAAGTCCCAGCAATACCGGACTAGTCCAGGGGTTAGGAGGATAGTTCTTATATTTGGTGTTGATGTGGGGTACTGTTGACCAGGCCATTAGAATGAGGTCCAAGGGTATCCCCCCCCCAAAAAAAAAGGGCCCTGAGTGCTACAATATAACGTTACTGTATTTTTCCACACAAAACAGTGTGGATGCATTTTACAGCTCCTGTGATTATAATGAAAATGGGTTTTCATAACCTTATTTTTGTACTGAAATAGCTACATTGACTTCTTATCAAAACTTAATAAGGCATGTTTTAAAAAATCACAGATGAAAGGTACAATGGAACAGCAGTACATTGAGTAAATGATATAATAATACACGACAGGGGAAAGAAAGAAATGTAAGAACTGCAGCAAATGAGTTAAATTGTTGCTATTGAAAACATTATGAATAAATGTATTTGAGAAAACAGTACAAAATATTATTAAAACAACATGTCTTGCTGTTTATATGCCAGTGTATGTTCATACATGTGAGCTGTTCACTATGCTGAAAGTCAAAGACTGTCTGGAAGCCTAGGCACTAAACATGTACATGTCAGTAGAGATAATCTGATTTTAACTGTGCCCAAGCTACTGGAATTTCTAAATCAGAAGGTAATTTACTCCATTAAATGGGAAATACGATTGTGCAGAGGGTAAATTACACATCTGCCACCGTTTTAGTATAAAAAAGAATATTTATTTGTTTCTTATATGAGTCATCTGTTGAGCAAGAGCTGTATATTTTCAGTAATGAAAGAAGGAAGCGGCATGTTTTTAAATGCCTTACATGCCAAGCACACCACTTCTCTTAGGAGTCTATAAGAAAATGAGTAAAAGCAAAAAGCTGTTAAGCCATGCATTGCAGAACAAACATATGCAGCTTGAATTTTCATGTTAAAGTATCTGCATGCTGTCA
This sequence comes from Protopterus annectens, assembly GCF_019279795.1. Classification (NCBI taxonomy): domain Eukaryota; kingdom Metazoa; phylum Chordata; order Ceratodontiformes; family Protopteridae; genus Protopterus; species Protopterus annectens. The sequence goes on along the minus strand of NC_056751.1, from coordinate 432,856,384 downwards.
AATGTGTGCTTATGGCAGTACAGATTTTTGCAGAATGCCCAGATTTTTGCCTCATATTTTTGGTCCATTTTTCATAAATGTGTGGTTTTCTGGCAAATTAATGGCAAATCGTTAAAGATTAAAGTTAGAATGGCCGACATTTGAGTTTTAGACTTCAGATCCTTCAAAAAGTTCATGCTAATGCAAAACCTGTTATTCTATCAACTTTCTAAGTTTGTAAGAGCAATATGTAAAAATTGTCCGTATTTTTGGGCCTTTGTCCTACTTTTGTTTATGGCTTTGTCCAGATTTCTTGCTCTAAGAGGTTGAGTGGTATGATGGCAATTGATATCCCTTTAAAACAAGAATGCAACAGTACTCAATGTGTGATTTTAGTAGGAGGCAAAGCTTGAATGACTGTGAGAAAATGTATACTTAGAAATTTTTCTAAGACAATTGATCAAACGTGTATGTCTCATTATCAAGGAAACAATATTACTAAAATTGGTATATGATTGTATCATAGCTTCTGTTTTGTTGTTTCCACAAAGTAAGAAGGTTGAGACCCCAATGAGAATTTGTTTGCACTGTAATAATTATTCTAAAAATTGTACAACTACATGTTTGTTAAGATTTGGAGCTTGCAGTATGTTTTGCATTCAGCTTTTAGTCCACTAGATGATGCAGCATTATATACAGTGAAAGTTTCAACTGTGATGCAATAAAAAAGGTAGCCAGATCAAACCAGCTAGAACTGGTTCATATCGACTAAGTAGTTTGTGTTGTTCTTGTACTTCTCACAACTCTGGATTACTTATTAAAGCTTTAGTGAACTATTGAAGGTGTTTGACCAAGGATAAAGGACATGTTTATCAACAAGTTTTCTAAAGACGTACACATTTCTATTATTTTCAGAGAATCTTTGAGGAAGAAAAAAAGAATAAAATAGGAAATGTGCATGCATTAAAGGTCAATGTCTGAAGGTGTTTCAATTTCTGCCAATGATATAGGAGGGAAAAATTAAGAAAATATGAAGTGTATGTACTTTGACTTATCTGATATGAAAATTCAGAGTAGAATGTTTGTAATGTAAAGTGTGGAACATTTTCTCTTTTGAAAACATGACTGAGAATGAAAACACATATGGCTAACTAAATTATACTTTTAAGAAGTTATTGTACATGGTAGTATATGAGCCATGTGAACAAAGGATTCTAGACATTTGCAAGCTTAATTAGCAGCATGTCATCAAATATATTTTTATTGCCAAGGGTACAAGTATACTGTGGTGTCTTATCTATTGAAACATTTATTTCTTCCATTTAATTCAGCCTTGTTATACCTTTTATATTGACAAGCATTTTGCACTTCCTTGTTGGGAAAGTTATGTCCTTTTGTTTTTCCTGACACTTCATCTCAAAATATTCATTTTCATTCTATATCAAGGCCCTAAAAAAATAGACGGAAATACATATGCTAATGCCACATGCTTATATTTAACGTTTTCATTTTGTGGATGATTTTTTTCTGTTTTTGTTTTAAATGACAGAGATTCAAACTCCAGATAATTTGAAGCTGCAGTGACACCTGCCAGAAAACTGGAAGCCCTGGATTCAAAAACTTGAGCTGTATCTTACTGTGTCTGTGGCCTCAGAAACAAACCATGTTTCTTCATATCACAGGCATGGAATCCATTAAGGCCATTTACTGCTTTTACTGTAACTGAGAAGAACAGAAGTAAAAATTAAATTCCAGTCATAATGTAAGATAACAAAGAACTTAGTCTGTGTCAGACATGTATGTTTTTAAATAAATCATGGCACACAAGAATCTACTGCTTATTAATCTGAGACACAGGGCATGTGACTGTGATTTTGAAGAGCTATGTGATTCTTTAACAAATGACCGAATTGTTGGTGGCATAAACCATGACTAATTAAGAGGTGGGATGCTAAGATAGTCAAAAATAATAATTTAAAAGCACATTGATGTGTGTCATGCTAGTCAGCTGTTGAATATACTCTGAAAAGCAATGACTCAAGGCAAAGAAGTGTAAAGGTTACATTGACAAAAGCCAAATGACTGTAAAATAATGAAAATAAAACTGACTTTTATATTCAGAGCAGCAAATAGAGCCCAAAAAGGGAGCCTAGTCATACATATATTAGTAGCTAAGAACCACACCAAGTGTACATGTTAATACTGTAAGCATAAAAAGAGGCAATGCACAACACAAGATCAAGTCTGTAGGATGTGTTGTACTATTGGCAATTATACAAAAATGTTCTTTTACAGAAAGAGTTACAAAACCAGAAATCTAGTGAGCTAGAGAATGACAATGATGTGAAATCTGTAGTGCCTGTGAGTACCAGGGAAATTACCTGTATGAATACAGTTCAAAATACAACTAGACCAGAGGTCACAAAGCAATAAAGTGCATCAGTATGACTGCAAAAGAAATGTGGCCAGAGAAACGTTTACAAATAATGAAACTGTTGTATTTGGATTTAATGTTGGAGCAGAGTGTAACATAATATCTGAAACTGTGTAGAGAAGTACATTTACCTGCAAACTAAATGAGTCTGCGTGAGTATTTCCCATTGAATATATAAATTAAAGCTTTTGGACAAATCAACTTAAATTATGCTTTTAAAAATAATATCTAGTAGATACTGCTCCTTGAAGTAGTAGCTCTATAATTTCAGTTAAGGCAAGCTAATGTTCTTTGTAAAGAAGCATATGTATCTGTAGGCATGATTAAGTAGAAACTAAATTAAATGATCAGAGCAGTGAGGGTGTACAACAGAATTATTCACGTATCACAAAATTATTCATGTTTGTAGAGACAACTAGTGGAATTCTTTTCAGAGATAGCCATAGCACTGAAGCAGAATACCCAATGGGTAAGTAAGTCTGGAAGTAATTTGTACAGAAATAGTCGCAAACTGACTAAAGAGCTGAATTTTAGAAAAAAAAGTGTTTAGAAGATACAATATGCACTGCACTGATACTAAGACTGATATTCTAGCAAGCTATTCTGATCCATTTATTTATTTATTTATTCATTTATTTCAGTTTGATGACCAAGGAAGTCCACTGGGTCTAAAAAGAGCCCATTTTCAGTGGAGACCTGGGGAGAAAAGCTCCGGTAACAATGACAAACATATTGGCATATACACATACAAAGCAAAGAGCAGCATTCTACAGTAAAAAAATCTACATTCTACAACAATAATAATAAAATCTAGCAACTGTACAGTCTAAGAGTCATTAACAGTGAATTACAATTGAGGATGAGAAATTGTTGGAAATAAACTACTAACAAAAGTTTATACGTCTAAGTTGCTAAGTGATAAATTATCTCATTAATTTAACACTAGAAACTGTACCAGTGAAAAATGCTCCACACAGATTACCTGTAAACCTGAAGGAAAGGGTATAGGAAGAGCTTATGTGTATGGAGGATCTAGGTGTGATTGTAAAGTAGTCTGGGCCCAAAGAATGTGTTAAAGAGTATGATAACCATTGCGAGGCAAGGCAAAGTCAGAAATTGAATCTGATGTAACAAGTAATTGCACCTATGATTTAAGAAAAAATATTTTCATTGCTAGATGCTAACCAGTGGCTTTGTGAAAAAAATAAAGTTTTGCAAAGCTAGTTCAGTGCTATGTAAGTTTAGCACACCACTGGGCAGATGCAGGTTCATGAAATTACCATCTGTCATGTCTTTGGCTCCAAAGGCCTTTCAAAGAGCAATGTCTGATATGTATGAAAGCTTGAAAGAAGCGATAAATATTATTCATGAGACTTTGAAATGGGGCACCATGTAACAGCATGAAATGAGACTAAATGAGCTACCAAATAGAAGGAGATCCCAAAGATTTTAACTGATAAAGCAAAATGTCAGATTAGTGTGTCTTCTCTGAAGTTATTTTCTTACAGCTCACAGACTACAACCAGTTATTCATAATTAAATTAAATCAAACATTGCTAAGCATAGAATATTGATGAAGCAATGCTAGATATTAGTATATAATTTGTCAAGAACTAAATGATTACTCTAAAGCTTATACGTTTCAACATATTACTCTGACTCCAAAATACCTGCAGCCTAATACTCAAGTGGAATAGATGGTCCAAATGGTGAAGACCATTTTGGTCTATCAAATCAAGCATAATCATGCCTTTATAGACTACAGATCTATCACTTTCAACATTATAAAATAAAAGTACTGGAAGAAAAATGAATAGTTAAAAACTTGGTCCAGGTTTTAAAAATACACCAGCAGAAAAGAACTACAACTACTTTATTGAGTGCCTTTAGTCCCTTAATCAAATCACATGACTTCATCAGAATAAAAAATGGAACAAATGGAACCTGGTTTTGAAGACTGCAATAGTAGTCATGTGATAAAGTTATGTAAGTGATATACCATCAATATTTATTGTTAATTAGCAGCTCTCAATTTAAGTACACTGACAATGATAATACTGTCATTAGTACCTAAAGCCTTACTTGTTTTGTTTAATCTGCACTATTAACTCCAAATCACCTCCTCTGAAGTTGACAGGGACCTTTTCCAAAATACAAAACAAAATTTCCTCAAATCAGACCAATTCTTTGAATGTCTAAAATCACCTTTTGTTGAAGGTGCGGTTCCATTCTGCCAACACAAAATGCCTCATGAGTTTGACATTTTGTCATATATACACTTCCCCCAAGTGGGAAACAGTAATATTTGCCATGGACCCTGTAGTTCTAAGGTAATCTTCTAGAAAATATAGAGTCCATCATAAATTAATTTATATTGCTTATATCTTCCACATTTTTGTATCACAAATTGTTTTCTCACTCTCATCTGTGGTGTTTCACTATTTTTAAGGCTTCCTTAATGTTTTTTACATTAAATATATATATATATATATATATATATATAGAGAGAGAGAGAGAGAGAGAAAGAAAGGTCCATCACAAACCTTTCTAGCAGCTTCAGAGTTCAGCAATAGACATGGCCAATTTTTTTCAGAGTAACTTTTTAATTGTCTCACTGTTTGTTGAAGAGGTCAGGACCAGTGAATTCAAAAACATTTATTTTATTAGCAAACCCTAGTGTTTTCCTTATTAAAGTTTTGCACAAAATAATTTGTCCATCTCCTTTCAAATATTTGAAATATTTCCTTTGACAATTCCTCTATTAATTTCTTTGGATATTTTCTGCTAAGAAATGTGTCTAATTATGGTGGCTGCCAAAAACGCAATTATTAAAAATTGGAAATCAAAATCTAAACCAACTTCACTAGAAGTAGCGAATAGAGTAACAGAGATAAAACAACTGGAAATGGGATCTTTAGAAAAAGATAGGAGCAAACTACATAGGAAAAAATAGGAATTGTGGAAACAATAAATACAGTGGAGGAATGAAGTTTAAAAGAAGGTAGGACTTAAATGAGCATGTAATGCTTGAATGAAAATGATTGGGTAGATTATAACTGATGTATAATGTATAGCAGCTGGGAGAGTGTCAGTATGGTTTGTGATGTAAAATGCATGCAACTAGGAATGTGTCAGGGTGGGTTGTTTTCTTTTATATAAATGTATGACTGTCATAAGTGATGGTTTAATAAAGAAGTTTCTTGTTTTTTTTAAAAGGCAGGAATTGAATAATTTATGTAATGTTGCATAGGTTATATGACATATAGCAATATAAAATATGTGAAGTATAATGTTTGTTAATGTGAACTTGTTAATACAGTTTGATTGCTTTTATATAAATGTAAATTTGCCTATGTCACAAGTGATAATTTAATAAAGGTGTTTAAAAAAAGACTGTGTAAAGGAAAAAAAAAGCATTCAGTTTTAATCCCCACAGTCCTCATCTCTTTCTTAAATTGTGCATCAATAGAGATCACTCCAGACAGCCTAACTTTCTGTCCTTTAACTACATGACATTTTAGATATCAGGGGTAACTGCTGTCACAGTGCTGCAAAAAAATTGAATATGTGAGCTTTCTAAAAATGTTTGAACAAAATACTGATTGTGTCCTTGTTCACATTAACATCTAGAAATCAATAGAATCTTAAGCTCAATTACTATAGAATGTCAATCTCTTCTGCCTATTTCACATAACATAAAAATGCCATTAAATTGTTAATTAAACCTGTCCATAAAACAAAAATGTCACCCAAAAACCTTTAATAAGTGATTACTTTAGTGCAAAAACATTGTTCTTAACAAAATATTGTTCCCACCATCCAATAACACTGGATTAGAGCACAATAGATTTACTACTGCAACTATTGCTCACCTTCCCCAGCTTGCTCTTAAAAATATATATTTAAAACCATTTTCATTAATAGGGATGCAAGGTCAATTTATTCACCTTCAATCCTTTTGAATAATAAAAGGACACCTATAAACCATTCTAACCTCACAGTATGGGAAGTAACATTATAAAAATCCTTAACAGTGATGGTGACCATTATTGCATCCTTCTGATGCTGGATTTCACTTAATTCCTCAATAAAGTGCCAAGAATCCTTTGAAATTCCCCAGCTATGCTCAACACCTTTCAGCCTTCTAGCAATATAGAAAGTCAATGGTTTTCTCTTACTTCTTGTTGCAAAAACTTATGTCTTAGCGACGATCTATGATGTCCTTCTATACTTTAGGTATACCAAATATCGCTGGTAGGGCAATTTTTTACCAATAGAGATTATTCAATTGTTCAATCAACCTATTTTCTAGCATCATATCAAAAATTCAAAATTGAGAAATGAATAAGGAAATATGGGAACAAACATGCAGAGTGACAAATATAGCAGCAAAATTGCAAAAATTCAGAATGTTTGCATGGAGATGCTTACATAACTATTTTTATACCTCAAATAGGCTACATAACATGTTTCCAGGGGAACTGTAACCAGTGCGGAAGATGTAAAAGAAATAAGTTGGGAGACTGGAAACATACATTCCGGGGATGTCATAAATTTTAAAGATATAAAAATTAATTACATAAGCTGATATAGGAAACACTAGGAAGCCAGAAGGAATTGCAGGAAGTTGACTTTTACATCAGTTTTATGGAAGAGGAAATGGGGGGGGGGTACTGGAGCATTAATCCCCCTGTTACTGCTATACTTCAAAAAGCTAATAACAAGACAGTGAAAATGATAAATGAACCCATGATTGAAGGTTTAACTAAAGTATTAAGTGAAGTGAGAGAACCAGAAAGGAAAGCAATGAGAAATACCCCTAGCTAATTGAGAAACTATCATACCGAGATGTTAATTTGTAAGGGAAGAAGACTGAGAAGCAGAATAAGAGCCAGTGAAATATCAGGGGGAATGGAAATGCTGGAAGAGGCTGAGAGCAAAAATGGAGGAAAGATAAACAGGAAGCAGTGGAAGGTTAATTGGAGAGGAAAAGCAGTGGAACAATAAAAAGAAATTTAAAACATCAGATGTACACTCTGGTACTTGATCTGCCCAGATGCTAAGGAATGATAAAGAAATGAGTACTTATAAAGAACAGAACAAACACCAGGGAATAATGTGCATCACGCATGAGGATTGCACAGGATATAATGTTGAAGTGAAGTGATAAAAAGCTTGCTACTTTGAAAATAAAAAAGTTCACAAGCAATTATTTTCCAACTCATGTTTGGATGCTAATGTAGTAAATTTACCCCCCAGTGACATACTTTGCATTCTACTAGTATAATCAGTAGCGCTCTTATTCACAGCTCCTTACCCCTAACAGCTTTCATGATGTTCCTATTGCCACACAATTATTTCAATCAATGCTTTCTCCCTTAGTTAAATTTTGATAATGGTGGCCACCTTTATTTTTTAACATATCTCTAATGTCCTTTACAAATTTCTCCTGAAAGAGTGACACAGTAGGGTGCAATGGTTGATTAAAGATACTTTTCTATTTTAAAATAATTTTCAACACTAATTGTCTCTACTAAATCATTGTGTAGATGCAATGAATGCCTATGTTTATTTTGATTACTTTGGCTTACGAATGCACATAAAATTGGAATAAATGGTATCCAAAGAAAACCAAAAGTAAAAATCTTACATTTATTTTTGTTAAGGCATGTGACAGTTTGTAGTTGGGTCCATCAAATATACTTCAGCTTTAAGGAGGTGGGTACCAGGATATTTTGCAGAAGGAAATAACAGACAGACTTTGTCTTCCATACTGCACAAAAATGTTTAATATAACTCTAACACAAATTCTTTAAATTATAAGACTTGGCTAGTATATATTTATTGTGAGCTATTGTCTTCATGATAACAACCTGTGCAATCCTCATGATGAACTCAGTCCTAACCATTCTTGCCAGAGTTATAGCTAGGGTGGGGCAAACGACTTGGCTACCTCAGGTACAAGTTTCTAGAGAGTTTGATCAGCAAATGCAAATGGTGAAGCACAATACTGACTTTCAGAAGTGCTTCATGTGTGAATTGTAGCAAGCTGCTTGTTATGTTTTCAGCAAGTGGTTTGCTACAGTTTACATTTTTTTGTATGTCCACAACTCTGAGAGGGTATGTTATTTTTCCTCAGCCTGTTGTTTTTTTAGCTCCTCAGTCTATAGGGTACACGATTAATGAAATGCACAGGACAACAGCTAATCTAGTCTATAGTTCAGACTGCTATTTTATCCCTAATAGTAATGATTAATATTATATTAGGCATAGGATTTCTATTGAAGTTAGCTCCTAACTAAGCTTTATTCTAATGAGAACTATATGCCCAATTTATCCCTAGCTGTTACTGTTACTGCTTGCAGCTCTAATGCTTAAGGTTATGATTAGGTGTATGATAAGAGTTATAGACACTGTTACTGTTATTATTTGGTAAGAACCTTACCTTACATTATAAATAAAAAATACGTACTCACCATAATGCTCCATCTATGTTGTCCACTTTCATTCTTCCTCAACTGTTGGGTGTTTGGACTGACTCTTGGATTCAACTCGTCTGCTTCTTCCAGCTTGTGGAACACTGAAACACTCAAGCTCCTACCTTATCCACAATGCCCTAGTCACCTAACATACCTTAGATATTATTTGCTGCCCATTAAACCTGTAAGCATAGGAAATGATAAAATAATAGAATCTAGGACTCAAACAAATGAACAGTAGTTCCTCCAGCATCTTTTGATCCTTCTAAGAGTCAAACAAGGAGGGGGTTGGAAGGAGGGAATTTGAGGAAGAATGAAAATGGACAACACATATGGAATGTTATGGTGAGTATATATCATTTTTATCTGATGTTGTCATTTTCATTCATTCCTTAAGTGTTGGGACAAAGTCCCTAGCTACCTAAATCCCAGGAGGACTCTAAGGAGAGATATTACTGAGAACTGCTGAGCCAAAGGCTGCTCTTGTTCCTAGAGTCCAGATCAATTTGTAATAAGCAGTAAAAGTATGAGGATTAGCCCAAGTTGCAGCTGCATAAATATCATCCAATGAAGATCTAGATAAAAAAGGCTGAAGAAGTTACCATAGACCTGGTGGAATGTGCTTTTGTCAGTTTTGATAAGGACAAGGCAACATTTTCATAAATAATTTTGGTTCTATGTAGATAAAAATGTAATTGTCTATGAACATCCAAAAGATGTAATATATAGTATCCTTTATTTGAGAAATTTGTAAAGAAGACTGGAAGCCTTATGAAAAATCAAATAAGGAGGTTTGGATAACAAGGCCAGTAATTCTAATACTCTTATAGCAGAGGTAACATCTACTTAATAAGATAGATTACCAGGGCAATAATTTTTTTCCACACTTTAGTTGATGTTTCAAATGGGGATTGTATTAAAGTTTGGAAAACAATGTTCATATCCCAATGTGGAGTGGGATCTTTTAATGGGCGTTTAAGTAGAAAAGATTCCCTTAGAAAGGCTTTACAAAGTGCGGAGGATGCTAAAGATGTGTTATTTACTCCTGTATGAAAATTGGAAATGGCAGGTAGTTGTACTTTTAACAGTAGAAGAGCGAGCACCTTCACTGAAAATTTTAGCTTAAAATTCAAGAACTTTAGGAATTGGTGCTGAAAAGGGATCCAGATCCTATTGCTGCACCCACATGACAAATCTTCTCCATTTACTTGTGTAAAGTTTACTAATGGATGCTTTATGGGATGATAAAAGAATGTGACAGACAGGGGAGTAGAGCCTCGGCTGCCTAGCAATCAACAGAAGTGGAGAAACCACGTGGTCAGTTTTAGCCCTGGTATGTCCAGATGAATCATGTCTCTTGGGTGAGACAGTAGGTCTGGAGTTGGATCCATAATCCATGGAGGATGAAGTAGATGAGGCAAAAGAAAGGGGAACCAAATCTGATGAAATCAGTAAGAGGGTGATGAGGACAACTGTGCTCTTCATTTCAGATACTTTTTGAAGAAATTTGGGGATTATAAGTAACAGGGGGTAGGTGTAAAGGAGACAGGGGGCCAATTGTGAAGTAGAGCATCATTTGATGACTCCCCCAGTGTGGGGATCATGATTGTTGTTGAAAGGAGAAGCAAAGAGGTCACAGAATGGCTGTTACCATCTAAGTCCTTTCTGCAACCTTCATATTGAGGGACCACTCATGAGGCATTAGAATAGACTTACTTAACTTGTCTGCAATTATGTTGGATTTCCCTGGAATGTGCATTGCTATCAGAAATTGATTAGATGAGATTGCCTATTGCCACATTCTCATTGCTTTTCGACAAAGGGGCTAAGATTTGGTCCCCACTTGCTTGTTCATGTGCCAGACCACTGACATATTGTCCATCTGAATTGCTATTGTCCCGGTGGGAAGAGTGTCTTAAAAGGCCTGCAACACTAGGAGTACAGCACTCATTTTCAGGACACTGATGTGCATGTTGGCCTCTGTTGGAGACCATGTGCTTTGGACTGTCTTTCCCAAGAAGTGACTCCCACCTCATCTGTGAGGAGTCAATGGTCACTATGGCCTTGGGTTGGGGATGAACAAGAGGGCAACCTTCTTGTGCTTGACTGTAGTGTATCTACCATAGAAGATAATTTTTGTAAGCCTGTGTTATTTTGGTATGACTGGGCAATGGTTGATGGAGAATGGACCATTGATTTGCTAGAGTCCACTGAAGAATCCTGATAAGGTACTTTGCCAATGGTACCAGAATGACTGCCATTGACATGAATCCAAAAGCTTGGAGGATCAGTTGAGCTGAAACAGAAGAACTTTGAATGATCTTTCTGACCTATCACTGAATAGTTTGAACACTTGACAGAGGGAGGGAGGCTGTTTGAGTGATCAGATTGAGGAAGGCACCAATGAATTCCAATATCTGTGTTGGTTCAAGATGAGATTTGTTGTGATTGATTGAAATCTCCAGATGAAAACATAACTGGAGTACATAGTGTAGAGCTAGAATCAGATAATGCCTGGTTGGAGTGGTTATGAGCCAGTTGTGTAGATACAGAAACACCTGTAATTCCTGCAGTCTCAAGTGAGCTGCTAAGACTGCCATACACCTGGTAAACACCCTGGGACTGTGGTAAGACCAAAGGGTAAAGCACTGAATTGGTAATGACTAACTCCCAGCCATAAGTGTAGATATCTCCTGGATCATCTTTTCCTTTTTTATATGATAGTACACATTCTGAAGATCCATCAAGCTCATTCAGTCATCATTCTGCAGAAAAGGCAGAATGAACTGAACTGTGACCATCTGGAACTTTGTGTGCTGAACCAACTGATTCAGATTGCTAAGATCCAAAATTGGTCTCCAGTTCCCTGTTTCCTTTGGCATTAAAAAGAATCTTGAGTAAATTCCAGACTCTTTCTGGTCTGGAGGACTTCTTGGATTACTCCTTTTTCTAGCAGCTTGTTTATTTGTAGTGCTGCTGCTTCCCTCTGATTGGGTGGAACATCAGGGATTTTGTTTACCACTAGTGGGGGTGGAAGGGAAAATGGTATTATAAAACCTCTGAATATTATCCTCTGCACCCATGAATCTTTTGTAATTTCTAGCCAGACTGTCTGCTGCAGGGATAAATGAACCTCTAGTACCTCCAGAGATGGACAGTTGAGCCTCCTTTCAGGAGTGCTGATATAATCTCTCAGAGAAAGCTTCTAGCACCCTGGTAATGTGGACCACCTCTGCCATAGGAGCTGCATCTTCTATTATAGTTCCCCCCTCTGCCCCTGGGGAAACTATCTCCACATGGATCTTGGAAGGGACATTGATATTTTTTTAACCACATTTTCTGTCCACCTCGTTGGTTCCTAGAAAAGGTCTGCTGTGGGGGTGAAAAATGTACATCTACAGCAGACATGGGTTTTCCTTCCTGGTCACACCTAGAGAGTGTGTCTTTTACTTTGGAGCCAAATAACAAATTTTCGTCAAAAGGACAACTGACAAAGGAAGACTTGACAGGTTCTGCAAAATTACCGATGCACATCCAGGGATATCTCCTAATGGAAATGCCTGAACCTGCCTCCTGTGAGGTACATTCAGGTGTGTGGGAGATGAGCCTCATGGATGAGTTTGAAATGGACTGAAGGGTAGCTAACTGTGAGGAAATGGTGCCATCTTCCCCAGAGGAAATGGTCCCAGGGAGGGATTTGGAAAGTTGTTTAATCATATCCCTCTGGAGTCTTGTGAAGTGGGCCAAATAATTCAGTGACCAAAGGGCAAAGGTTACCAAAGCATACAGATGCCTCCCAAATCTGTCCAGCACCTTAGACTCCCTGTCAGAGGGGTGTACAGGGGAACATTGTTCTGCTAGTTCCTTCTTAGTGGCTGCCACTATGACCATGGAATCAAATGGCACTCCCTTTCTCCAATATTCTCTGTCCTTCAGTGATACCAGGATCCTGTCTGGTCTCTTGGGAATATGTTTGATGGTAACAGGCTCCTTGCACCAAGAGACCAAATCAATGAGATCATAGCTGGGCAGAGGCACTCAGGAGATAGACGGGCCAGCTCCGAAAGCTTCCAGGAATACCAATTCCTCTTGGGAAGGGTTGTCAGGAGACCAACCAACTCTTTGTTTTAGGAGTTCTAGAATGTCTCTAAATGAGATATAATTGGATGGTGATCTTGGGGGGCCCTTCCTTCTCATCAAAGTCAGTATCTTCTGTGACAGACTCTTGTGGAGAGTCCAAGTGCCTCCTTTTCACTTTCTTTTTCATGAGCTTCTTCTGTGGGATGCTCTGGAGACATGTCAGAAGAGATTAGTATACCCTGTTTGGATGTTCCAGAGACTAAACTGGGCTGGCCATCCCAGTGACACAGTTAGTTGAAGCTCTAGACACAGAATCAAATGGAATGGTGTAGTCAAAGAAGGGAGAGAAGCCTAAACTGTTAGAACAGAGAATGCTCTGTCTACTACCTCAAAAGCAGAATGCCTCTGAGAGAAGGACACAAACAGATCTGATAAAACATGGTATGGATCATACTCTCTCTCCACCCCAAAGGCAGACTACTCAAGGAGGGATTTAGAACTGAGCTATTTAGTGCTGAAGCTCTGAGGGGCAGAGATGGCTCCAACAGCTTCAGAGTCAACTCAAACATCCCAAATCCAGCACAGACACTATGGCTCCAAGAGTCATCTGGCTCTGATGAGCTCAGAGCCGGTCCACCCAGAGATGCCACCGGAGTCTAAGATGCCAGAATCTTCTGATCCAATGTGGACAACTCTGGAATCTTTGGATTCAGCAGCTCTGAAGCCAATGGTCAGACCAGAGAAGGAGCCAGTAATGGTGGAGTAGTACTGATAAAGGTATCTGGACCCAATTGGGTTGGAGTTGGAAGAACCCTGCTTTGAGAGGAATTTCCTCATCATTCTGCCCACATCAGCTTCAGTCAGACTCCTGGAAGATCCTAAAGGGGATGCTGTAGAAGATTGTCTAAAGTGATGATGCCTTGGTGACTGTTCCAAAAAAAAGGGAAAGGGAGCCGAGGGGAAACAGGATTTGGGACTGTTTGCATGATCGGATCCAAGGGGATTTTTCTGGTCAAGATTTTGGAACTGAAGAGGTGAGATCCGACACTTTAGGTATTTTACAGGGAGGTTCGGATACTAGAGCTGATGAAGAAGTCAGATCTGGGGAATGTTTTCTTGATTCTTTATGAAGGGAATTTCCCTTCTTGTCAGGTTTCTTGGGGGTTTGAGCCCCAGATGATGTTAATGCAGATTTAGAGGGGAGCAAATCTATTAAAATCAGCTTGTTCTTCCTATCGATTAAGGCTCTTGGTTTGAAGGTCGTACAAATATCACAGTTAGAATCAAGGTACACTGGGCCTAAATAATAAACACAACTTTGTATGTGCATCAGATAATAGAATTTTATGGCTGTAGGCTGTACACTTCTTAAAACCACAAGGTTTCTCAGACATTGTGTTTAAGAAAGAAAAGATGATTAAAGGAAAGTTTTTTTTTAGTAAAAGATAAGAAGGAAAACTGCAAACTATGGTAATTAAAGAGGTAATTAAAAATACAATAACGGGAGGATACCAGTGATGGTAATGAAGAAATATGCAAACAAAGGAAAACAATTTTAAGCAGTAAAGGAGAAAAGAAGAATATACAGAAGGGAGGATAGCACTATTGAGACTGAAATGTTTTAAAGGCTATAAAGTTAAAAAAGTAATAAAGTTTTAACTCACAAAGAAGTCGCTATGCTTGAGAGTATACAGTGACCACGTCTGTACACTAAGGCAGCAAATGAGATCTGAGGTATATTAGGTGACTAGGGCATTATGGGTAATGGAGGAGCTCAAGAGTTTCAGTGTTCCACAAGCTAGAAGAAGCAGCTGAGTTGGATCCCAGGGTCAGATCCGAACCCCCATCAGTTGAGGAATGAATCAAAATGGCAGCATCAGATACAATCTTAAGCATAAGTTAACAACACCATATCCTTAAGCAAAGCCTTAAACTTGAAAGAATAGGATTAGTCTAGGGTGACTTATAACTTGATACACTGCACCACTTACTCTGACCAAAACCTGAGTCTGCTTCATAATAACCAAAACCCAAATATTATGGATGGGTTACAGGCTTTTGTCCATTATAAATATAGCACTACTTTTATAGTAATACGTTTATCCATTGCAACATTTTGTACTCAGTTCTCTATCAAAAATATATTAAGTACCACCTAATATAACATAAACATTCTTTATACTACAATCTGTACTTTAACAAATATATATTTTATTAAGCATTAACTAACTCATAATAAAAAAGAAAATGAAAAACATAAATTTCCTTCATCGCAAATAATATGGCTAAGAAAGTTTTGAATGACCCTAAAATGCTTCCACCGTACTACTATGTCATATTCCCATCCAAACCTTATAATGTACAATCCCTTCTCTAACCAAACTTCAGTCTTGCTTTTCCTCTTCTACAGCTGCACCCAATCTAGAACTCATTCTCATCTTCTAATTTCTATTTCCTTTCCTGATCAACTTTTGAACCTATCATTCCACAGTTTTGTTACAATATTCTTTGCTAGTCCTCTTGATGACATTTCCCTTCACTTATCTATTATCTAGCCTGCTTTCACCTCATATAAGCAACCCCTGTCTTCTGTATCTTTTCCATAAGTTTCCCACTCAAGCATTTTTCATCACCCTCCAATTATTTGATATGTCCTGATAGTGTCACCATCTATGAAACTTTTCTGGGCCATGCTGCCTGCATCTGCAGCATCTTGTCTCCTCCCATCTACCCTCATCCTTTACCCACTTTGGCATTCTTTACCACATGTGTATTAAATTCAGTTATGTATCATATACTGACCCCTACCTCATGTTCCTGTTTACTTATCATTCCTTCTTCATCCCTACTCCACAGCTCATTTTTATGAGCTCTACTTTCCCTTACTATATGAAACCCTCTATCTGATGCCCTCTGACCAAAATTCCTGTAAGTTAGTGCTGTCTACTCTTTCTACCATCCCACTTCAAAGCCTGCTATCATAATCAATTATCTTCTGTAAAGCAATATTCCTTTTCATACTTTCAAAACCCTGAAACCTCTCTGTTTTCCCCTTATTATGTACATCCTTTACATAGTACAAATGACTCAGGCACAACCTTCCCATCTCAGCACCAGACACTTACCTACCAAATAGCAGCTGCTGTGAATATGTGCAGTCATTGTGATACAGTGATTATGATATGAGAGCATACAGTCATCATAATACAGCGAGTATGAAGTGACAGCGTGCAGTTACCCTGATATTGTAATTATATGAGGGCATGCTGTCACCCTGATAAGATGAATATGATATCCTGCCTCACTAAGGTCCATTGTAGAGATTATTGCTTTTCTTTACTAAATCCAAAACTTTGGGAAAAAATATTCCCCTACAAATAAAAGATAACTCCTTACTCTAAACTTAGGTCTCAACTAAAGGTCCACTTCCTCTCATCAACCAAATGTCATTGTCTCTCATCCAACCACATGACCTAATCTGAGATACAGCTCTCCTTCTCTTTCTCCTGCTAGTAATACTCTTACTGTCCCTCACGTGGCCTATTCTATTGTACCAAACTATACCTTTCACTAACATAACTTCTCTTTCCAACTATTCCCAAACTCTAACATCCCTTCCTCCACTCAACTATCCTTTCTTATCATTCTCACTGAGACAACTCACAGCTTAAATTATCACACAGGCACCTCACTTCCTAAATGAGATTTGTCTTGCTTTATTGCAAATAATGTATATCACAATTATACTCTTACTATCTCTCATTAAATGTAATTCTGACTTTCTTTGTATTCCCCAGTGAAGATTGAAATCAGTCATTCATAATCACTGTGTTACCCCTGTGAACAAATTAAAAATAATAAATAAATATGAGAGCCTGCAGTCACCTTGATACTGTGAATATGATGTCAGAGCATGCAAACACCCTAATACAGAGAGTATGACGAGACAGTCTACAGTCAACCTGATAGACTGAGTATGAAGTGACAGTCTAAAGTCACTCTGATACACTGTGTATGATGTAAGAGCATGGAGTTACATTGAAACAGTGAGTATGAGGTAAGAGTGCTCTGTCATTCAGATGCAGCGAGTTTAATTGTGCTAGCATGCAGTCATCACTATACGGTGAGTGTGATGTGAGATTGTAGAGACACCCAGATGCAGTCAGCATGATTCAAAAGTATGAATCCACCTTGATTCAATAAGTATGTTGTGACAGCCTACAGTAATCCTGACACAGTGAGTATGATGTAAAACTGTAGAGCCACCTTGATACTATTTGGGTGATGTAACAGAATACAGTATCCATGTTAAAGTGCTATGCTGTGAGCATGCAAAGTCAACCTGATGCAGTGAGTATGGTGTAAGAGTATGCAGTCACCATGATGCAGCAAGTATTATGTCAGAGCATGCTGTCACTCTTATACAGTAAGGATGATGTCAGAGTGCATTACCACTTTGATAAACTAATTCAGATTCAAGAGCATGCAGCCACCCTGTTTCAGTATGACATGGGACCCTGCTGTCACTCTGGTGCAGTCAGTATGATATGAAAGTTTACAGGCACCTTGATACAGCGAGAATAATCTGAGATCATGCAGCTACTCTGATAAATGATGTGCATGCTCTAATACTATGCAGTTACCATGACACTGTGAGTATGAGAGAGTTTGTAGTCACCTTGATACAGCGAATATGACAGGAAAGCCTGGAGCCTCCATGATATATTGAGTATGATGTGAGAACATGCAGTTACACTTATACAATGAGTGTGAGGTGAGAGTATGCAGTTACTATGATACAGTGAGTATGATATGAGAGTATGCAGTTACTATGATACAGTGAGTATGGCATCAGAGCCTGCAGTCATCCTGATATGGTAAGCATGCAGTCACCCTGATAGTGTATATATGAGTTGAGACTATGCAGTCACCCTTATATAGCAAGTATGATAAAAGAGTGTGCAGTCACTCTTCTACAGTGAGTATGATGTGAGAGCCTGCAGTCACCCTAATATAGTCAGTATATTAGAGGGTACATTCACTATAGCACAGTGATTATGATGATATAACATGCAGTCACCATGCTACAGTGAGTGTGATGTTACAGGGTGCAGTCACCTTGAAACAATAAGTATGAAGTGGTAAAGGGAAATTGTGCTGCTAAACTGAGCAGGATATGACAGTGTGCTGTCACCTTGATACAGTGAGCATGATTTTAGTGCCTGCTGAACCTTGTTATAACAAGTATGGCATAGGACCATGTACTCACCTTGATACAGTGAGTGGGATGTGAGCCTGCAGTCACACTGATACAATATGGTGTAGAGCAGTGCAGTGATACAGCGAATATGGTGTAGGACCTTGCAGTCACTATGACATGGTGACAATGATGTAAAGTTGTGCAGTGACAATGATACACTGAATATGATGTGAGTGCAGTCACACTGATACAGTGAGCATGATTTTAGTGCCTGCAGTCACCCTGATATAACAAGTATGCCATAGGACACTACAATCACCACAATATACTGAGTGGGATGTGAGAGCCTGCAGTCACACTGATGCAGTCAGTATGGTGTAGGGCAGTGCTGTCACCATGACACAGTGAGAGTGATGTAAGGTTGTGCAGTTACAATGATACAGTGAGTATGATGTAAGATGGTGCAATCACCCTGATGCATTAGACATGATGTAAGATGGTGCAGTCACTCTGACACAGTGACTATGATGTGAGAGCCTGCAAACACCTTGAATGCTCCAGCTTGTACATCAGTAATTCTGCAAGCATAATACTATGGGCACTTTCAAAATGTGTAATAGAAGGTTAAATGGAAGAATAAGTTATTAAATTCAACAATGGGTTAAACTGATTAATATTATATATAAATAACCAGGACCTTGCTGCTACATAATATGATTGTTTTAAAAAGCAGGTGAATAAAGCAAATAGCCATCTTATATACATATACTGTGAAGTCTAAGTTTGAACATAATATCGTGCCCTAGTTTCTTAATTGCAAATGTTCTGAAATATAAGTGTTATTATATTATAGTCCCTAAATTTTGTATCCACTACCTTTAAGTAGGCAGTTCTACTTCAAGATTTTATCATCATCATCATCATCATCATCATCATCATCGTCTTCGTTATCAACTCCCTCTTCCCCATTTTGTACACTATATGGGGTTAGGGTATCATGAGAGTGTACAGTCTTTTCTATACAATGAGTATGATATGAGATTTGGTGTTGCTAATAAAGGTTAACAAGGCAGCATGGGAAAATGTTACTTATATTTGCTGGTAATAAAGCAAACTGGGTAAATAATATACCTTAGATTACATACAGGTGGTTTGATACATATGCATCTTTTTTTTTTTTCCTGAAGGATAAAAGTATGACACACCAGCACAGGTCACTTGTCAAGCCTTCTGACATTTTACTCCATATGTGTTAAAGGATAGATTTTGTTTTAAAAAATGTAAGCAGTCTGTCACCATTGATCAGGATGGCTTCCACCATGCTCTTTTTTTTAATTGTGTACTCCATGTGAAAAGTATGCTGGTATAAAGACAGAACTACATTGCATGCACTTAATGCAATCAGTAAGTCTCTTGTGATAGGCAAATGTAGGCATAATGTAAATAATAGCTCCTGGTTTGTTGATGTGATGTGTGCTTTTCTGTTTTGGTCCTATTCACATGCTTGCGCCAAGTGCTGTCTGAATATTTTGACAATTAGTCTAAAGCAACATTGCACAGGCAAGTAAATTCCCATTTCCAACTGTAAATTAATTGAATGTAGTACTACCATTTGACAGCTTTCCTTGTATTTTAGTATAGGGCTGAATGAAAGTTGAATAGAATTGATATTAAGATTGTAACCTATAGACTAGTTCCATAAATCCAAGAAAAGGGGTTCATACTGCATGATAGCAGTGCAGTTGTGAGGCCTTAACCTCAATATCAAAATCAGAGACTGTTCACAAGGAAGTGTCTCTGGAAATGTCTATTATAGTACTTTGCCAGATGCCCTGGTTAAGGTGAAAGCCCTACTGATGCAAAAAAAACGCCATTTTACTATGCATATCTGGGCCATGGTTTTAATGGCGCTAGTCTGTATGACAGACAGAATTAAAATGAAGTACAGCAAAGCAAGGATGCCGTCCATCTGATCAGCTGATGACCGCTATCCCATGCTATTACATATGTCTGCAGTGTAAGAGCTAGCCCAGGATGTACACATAAAATACAAGATAATTTTGGACACCCAAGTGAGGGTCACAGCAAGCTAATAGGCAGTATTAAATTAGGGCCCTCTCAATAATTCTGGAGTTACACTAAATTCAATACATCTTCAAGGCCTGCGGTAGATTCTGGCTAGAATGAAGAACAGAGTCATAAGGAACAACCTTATGATTTGCCATCACACAGCAAGCAGATATATAACTGAACTAAGACAAAGTTGCTAAACTTATATTTCAATTATTTACATAGGAAAACAAATAAAAAAATATGTAATATCTTAGTGCATTAAACACAACCATCTGCTGCAGTTAATATACTTAACTGTTGGCTGAGTGGGCTGCAAATGCAAATAAAAATATACAGTCCTTACCACAAAAATATTATTGTGACAATGCCAGTGATTTCAGATTTTGTAGTCATTTAATGCATCATTCATCTTGCGTATAAAATTATTCTTATTCACGTAGACATTTTAACATAAACTGCAATGTTCTCAGTTGGCACTTTTTTACATACCCATTAATCTCAATAGTAAAGCATGATGAGTCTCCCCCCACCTATTCTCTGAAGTTTGGATGTCACTACTGTGTACAATAAAAATTGTATATTCATGAACTCCATTTGTTTTATGTCCTTCTCTCTGTCAAAGTCTCCCAAGCAGCATATGTTTTGCTCTGTGGAGAATAAAATCAAATTTGTCTGTCTTGTCATATTGTCATCAAAGTGATAGTATCACAATTAGATTAACATTTTGTCAAGGAGCTGAAAGGAGGGAAATGAAATGGGAACACATTATAGTAAAGCAAGGTTAACTCTTCCAGTGCTAAAAGTCTTGCTGTATAAAGACAAAAGAAAAAAATGCTTTTGGAATGAAAAGGGATACGCATTTTAGATGTATAAGAAATTAGATTTGTTCAGTTTAGAGCTTGTTAAGATATTTTACTTAACCTTTTACATTTTAAGGCAAATCACTGAAAATATGCCTTAATAAAGTTTTTATGGACATTAATGGTTATCAGGCTCTTTATATTATATGAAAAGATCAGTCCAGATGCTTGGATAAAATCCCAGTACTGCTGTTTAGGGAGATGTGTAGTCGGTGAGAGCAGAAGTATGACATCTTGTGTAACTGTAGAACAGTTTTTTACCGCATCCTGGAGTAAGATAACTATTGCCTGCAAAGTTGCAAACAATTTTTGCAGAATGGTAGAGAGCTATAAATGAAGTCTGAAATAGATCAAATAAGAGCATTAGCTTATAGTCATGTTAGCACAGAAGCTTTGATTTTAAATTAACATCAGTTATCGTGTGTCATTTGTAATTTCCATTTTTTTACTAGACAATTATAAAAATAGAAATCAAATATAAATAATTGCCTCACACTAATGGGAAACAACAGTATTTAATGCAACAATTATTTCGACATATGTAATAAATAACTGTCACATTAATGGAATCTGTAGACAGCAACTCCTTCACTGGATGATGAACCAGGAAAAGTATGCCTGTTTCTAAATCTATCAGAAGAAGATGATAATGTAAGAGTAAAGCAACAAGCAAATCAGTTGTACAATAATGCAAAATACTGGCTTAAAACACATAACTTCAGCCGTTGAGAAGGTAAACTCACTACATGACTATTAAAGACTTCTAGTAAGTCAGCTACAAAGTAAATGAAATTTAAGCCAAATGAAAAAAGGTCTAACCTTGAACCTGATGAAACATGCACACTCCATGTGAGGGATTTAATCTTTTTATCCCTTACATAAATACACTAACTTCATGATTTCACAGCCACAGAGAAAAGAGTGAAGGGAAAGCACCACAAAGGACAAATCACTGCCAGTGTGTACAAATAGAAAGCAATCTCGCAGTGACTCCATGTAAGAAGCATGACTTGATGCATTATAAATTGGTAACTATAGATCAGACAGTGGTATATAGTACCAACCAGCTCTAGAATGCTACAGACAAAACTCTCTGGGTAAACTGCTAAGACAACCAATGAATGAAGATGTTATGAGCATTGTAAGAGTAGAGGGTCCTGTCTCTGTGGCAGACATGTTAATGTAGGGAACTTATTCTAGTGTGTGCTGTGGGCAGTTGATTTCATGTATAGGGCATACTTAGAAAAACATAGACTGTGGGAGTTTCATGTATGGGGGCATGATTGGGAAAACAAACCTTTCAAGTTTTATGTTGGGAACAAGATTAGAAAAAACATAGACTGTGCCAGTTTTGTGCGGGGACAGCATGCACAAGAAAACATATTGTGCTGAACATATTGCACTAGTCAGCGTGTAGGTGGAAAGTTTACTTAAGAAGAATGCAGAAGGGGACGGGGTAATCAATGCATAAAATAAGTAAATTCAAAGGAAAGGAGATAGTAGAAGGCACTAGATTGTTAGCTGAAGTACAATTAATGAGGAAAACAACATTTAGTGCAGGCCTAACTTAATTTCTGTCTCTTCTGGGTTCATTTTTGGGTATAAGCCCTAACAATGCCATGACAGATGGCATCAGAGTATTCTAAATAGTAGATGCCACTCCCTCTGCCAAGTGATAATTGATTGCTAAGCCAGCACTCATAAACCAAAGGAAAACAACACTACAACATCATAATTCAGATGGCATCAGCCCCTCCCCCCAAAAAAATGTACCATCATGCATGATATCCATTTCTGTCACATAACTGCGGAGTGCATATCCAGGCTAGAGTCTGCTGCCATCTTTGCCAGCACCAACGAAGGAGAAGTTATGTCATTGCATAAATAATTATTCCAGACTGTATGAGTATATAGCCAGATGGGCTATAGATGTGAGCTATGTACGAACTACACACTCAACAATGGAGAAAATATGTCATTACATTAAAAAAAAAAAAAAAAATATATATATATATATATATATATATATATATATATATATATATATTCCAGGATCTATCAGTATGCAACCTGATGGACTTCTACAGCTGTGTTCTGTATGAATGCCATGTGCAGTAATGGAAAATACATTACATAAACAAAATGTACAGGGCAATGTCAATATGCAAGCTGGCAGACTATACACAGTGTGGTATGTATGATCTACACCAGCAGCAATAGGAGAAAAATTACGTCACTACATTAATAAAATATAAATGGCAGTAACGGTGTGCAACCTGAGGGACTGCAGAGAGTACAGTATATATGAACTATAACTGACAAGGGTAGCCATCAAATATACATGTACCCCATTATGCATATGTCATAATTCACTGTGAGAGTCTTCTCTATCTTGCGGCCCTGAACAGGAGCAGGATTCATGTATGGCTCTCATCGTCTTATACTGCCCGTCACTCACCATTTCTGCTTTCAGGCAAATGGAAAATGGGACCAGAAGAATGACTGGTACTAGAAAAAGAGATCTGGATGCCTTCTGAACAGTTTGAGGAAGAGATGATGGCCAAAATTTCTATTGTGTATTTCCTCAATGCCAAATCTGAACACAAATTGCAAAAAAAATAAATAAATAACCAAAAATCTTTTAATTCTACTCCTAACCTCTTCTACTTTTCTATAAGAAGGGAGGTGAGGAAAAGATAGATAAGCTCTCTGAGAAGAGGAGAACAAAGCATTCATTCATTTATTGAGATTATTTCTTTCAGAGAAGGAGGATCCTAAGCTTTTGGTACTCTTAAGCCCTCCATATCCTCCTGCTTTCATCTTTATAACCTGTCTCAGAAGATTGGCCTCAAAGGAGGACCTCTGAGCAAATGGGCTCATGTTAATGAATGGAATCCTCACACTCTAAAGAACAAGAAAGACATAGCCACATAACTCATAATTAGTCTTAATTTTACACTATAGCTCTGTTTAAAAAACTGGGATGCCACTGGCATATTTACTTAACATTTTCTCAGTACAGAGCAGTCCTTTGTCCTTTTAGAAGCAGTATGCATATTGCAGAATTAGGAGCACAAAAGGTTGCCTGTCAGCAATATTTGCACACATGTTGTGAGAGTTTAGGGGTAGTGCTCAAATCACTAATTACATTTTTGCCATCAGCTCCAATAGACATGTGCTTTGGCACCATGGAAGTTCAGTAAACCATGCACTTTGCAGCATAGCCATGTACAATAGCAAATGCCAACAATACTAGCAACATGCATACTTCATTCCAAATACTTATTTGTTTGTGTGGAAGTACAGAAGTTATCAGCCACAACCTTATTCTCAGATGTTGCACAAATCAGTCTGCTTTGAATGGGTGGAGATGAACTGGGATTCCTTGATGCTAGTCAAACCCTGTTGTGACAAAATGGCTGCAGTCAAGCCAGTATCATCATGTCTTGTGTTTTCTTGAAATTAGGTTATTAAAAAGAGTGAGATCACAGAACAGCTAGGAGTAGAGACATGACCCAAAAGGCTGTGCAATCTCAGAACTAGTATGAATAAAGATGCAGGGTAGAGAGGTACCTTCCTGCAAAAATTCTGTGTCTGTGCTTGTGTGTGTGAGAGTGTATTTGTGTTTGTGTGTGTATATGAGCGTGTGTGTGTGTGTGTGTGTGTGTGTGTGTGTGTGTGTGTGTGTGTGTGTGTGTGTGTGTATATATACATATGTATATATGGGTCTCCTTCATTAGAACGAAAGACTAGAAGACCGAAACCCAGAACACTGAGATGAAAACAACGAAACCCCAGAATACCGAAAAGTGCGAAATTCAAAATCCCGATGTAACGGGAATTTGAATTTGCGCTTTTGGTGTTCTGCTGTAGGTAAGTGTGTATGTGTGAGTGTATTTGTGAGGGGAATTGTTGTGTTTAAGTGTGTGTTGTGAATGTGGTGTGTGAGGGACTGTACTGTGTGGGTGTGAGTTTGCCTTCTATGTCTGTTTGTGTGATCTCATAGTTAGAATATTAAAGTGGGGGGGTGTGTGTGGTGCAGAGGAGCTTGCCCCCTGCCTATCACTAGTGTAGGGTGTAGAGTTTGGTAGTGTGGGGCAGTTGTGTGTGTTTTTGTGTGTTATGTGTGTGTTGTAAAGTTAAGTGGTTTTTGGTGTTCTGGGGTTTTGTTGTTTTTGTGTCGGTATTCTGGGTTTCGGTCTTCTTGTCTTTCGTTGTTACGATGTAGACCCGCATAGCTGGGGTGCCTTCTGTGCAGAGTCTGCATGTCCTCCCTGTGGTCGTGTGGGTTTCCTCCGGGTGCTCCGGTTTCCTCTCACATCCCAAAGACATGCAGTAGGTGGATTGGACACTCTAAATTGGCCCTAGGTGTGAGTGTGTGCATGTGTGTGCCTTCTGGGGAAGGTTGGGTGCCGGGCTGGCAACTTGACAATGTAAAACTCCACTGCCAATTATGAGTGGACAGATGATCCTCTGTGGCGACCCCTGACTGGGAAAAGCTGGAAGAAGATATATATATATATATATATATATATATATATATATATATATATATATATATATATACATATATATATATATATATATATATATATATATATATATATATATATATACATATATATATCTATGTTTGGTTACAGCCAACTGTGTGCAAAATCTTTTTTTTTTTAATGGACCTGTTCTTGAAGATTGTGGCTTCACTTTTCAGCTGCTTATCTTAGGAACTGAGTCAAAAGCCACAGGTCTGAGGACCTGAATCATGTACTGCATTAAAATCCAATGAGAAGACTTAGAAATCTTAGTAACAACACCAGGCTCAAATACATTTTTATCTCCTCCTAATACTACTCAAAATGGTTAATGTAGAATAACTGAAACCAGACTGAACAGACTTAGCCATTCATAAAATACTTTTCTCTCTACAGATAATTACAGTTTCCTACTCTTTCAGCCATTGTTCATAAAGCACAATATCATGTAGGTGACTGGGGACACTATTATCTTCTTCCCCCATTGAGGTCACCATTTGTCTCATTCTACTCTTATGTACTAGTGTTATATTCTATAACTGGAAGTGGAAGGCTGCTTTGTACACAGGATTAAAGATCTGAAATTTTAATGTGTAGTTTCCTATAGTCCAAGATATAATTCCTTAGGACTCCATATGCCTACTGTGTGGCTCTTAGCAGCTCACTTGATCAGATAGTGCTCCTAGATCACTCCTGAAAAGGTATACTGTATCCAGTAAGTTACCTGGTTAATAATTAAAAAAAGACATAGATTTTTTAAGCCATAGAAACATTTCTGTAAACCTTTCAAAATCAGAAGCAGGAGCAGTATTTTCTCACAAAAATTTCTGAGAAAGAAGATCTAGCAGGTTTCTTCTTTCTTTCTTCTGAAGGACATTGAGAATATTTAAGTGGCATACTTCACTTGTGCCTAAATGGAATTGAAACACACATACAAACCCACTTGAAATTTATCTTTTCTTAGAAATGTTATACATGGGATGTTCCTGTCTTCCAGAATCGCAAAAACTATCATGCACTCTTCATAGGAAGAGACAGAAATGCTGGAAGATGGAGAATGTGTGTACATGGATCTCATCCTAATTACCGAAATCGCAGTACTCCAAAACTCACTTTGCAGAGACCAGTTCTCTGAAACTCCACAAGTCTGAAACGGCACGTTGCCAAAACAAAACATACTGACAAAACAATCAGTAAAATTTACAACACGCACTACAACTCCTCCTCTATTTTTCTCTAATGTTTGCAGGGATGCAAGCCCCCCCCCTGCACCTCCCACACTCCGTGCAAATTACATATACCAACTCCAAGATTGCACTACAGTGACAACAAGCTGTACAACTTGAAAAACACTAAAAAATAAAAAAATCAAGTAACCAGGGCAGTAAAATTGTAGCAAACAGTTTAATATAGCACCAACAGACTAAGCGCTTTGAATTTTATGGTGAATGCACTTAGTCTGTTGGTGCTGTATTAAACTGTTTGCTATAATTTTACTGCCTTAGTGGCTTGATTTTTAATTTCTTTAGTGTTTTTTCTTACTTTATTAGCTTTGTGGCTGTTGTGTCATTTTCATAAGCTGTACACCTACCTGCACAACTGGTATGGTGCACTAGACAGCATGAAAGCAGACGTTTCGTGGATATGAAAATCGGCAAAGTGGCGTTTCGGGCTAGTGGAGTTTTGGAGAACTGGTCTCGGCAAAGTGAGTTTCAGAGTACTGTAATTAGGATGGGATCTGTGTGTGGGCAGCCACGGTGGTACAGCGGTTAGCATTGTCACCTCACAGCAAGAGGTTCTCCGGTTCGATTCTCAGCTGGGGTGCCTTCTGTGCGGAGTCTGCATGTCCTCCCTGTGGTCATGCGAGTTTCCTCCGGGTACTCCGGTTTCCTCCCACATCCCAAAGACATGCAGTAGGTGAATTGGCCCTGGATGTGAGTGTGTGCCTTCTGTGGAAGGTTGGGCGCCGGGCTGGCAACACGACACCGTAAAACTCCACTGCCAATCATGAGCAGACAGATGATCCACTGTGGCGACCCCTAACCGGGAAAAGCCAAAAAAAGAAGGATGGGATCTCTGTGTGTGTGTGTGTGTGTGTGTGTGTGTGTGTGTGTGTGTGTGTGTGTGTGTGTTGTTTTATATATATATATATATATTTTTTTTTTTTTTTTTTTTTTTTGTGGTGATTCTCATCATATGATGTTTCAAAACATTGTAAAACTGAAATGCCATAATGATCTAAATATAACTGATGTAACTAGTGTATTGTTATAAACAGATGTCTGTAACTGGTGGGCCTAGATAGCGAAAGTAAAAACTGAAGACAGAGCAGTCATAACAGAAGATATTTCTAGATAGCTTCTAAATGATCAGTATAGAACCCACCTGAAATAACTTGTGGTGTCTTATGTTATATATCATGGTCTGGTAAGCAATTGTACAGTCCTAAGACAGGGGACTTGGAAAGACAGCAACAATGTAACAAGTTGTCATACAGTTATACCCTTTTCTAATATTTAAAAGAAAGCATCAGCAACTATTGAAATATATTTAATTATTCTACTTTTGATCTAAATAAATTTTAATTTGTTTTCTATCTCACTACTACCAGTGGTAGTTGAATAATTGCAATAATGGAGTTCCAGCTGGAGCATGAAAACATGACTGCTCCTTAGAGAATTGGGTATTAAGGGCTCTACTCTCAACAAAAAATGTGGGACATGAGATAATTATCTACTTCTGCAACTTCTTCAACACCTTCATTGAGACTCGTCTGGTGTGATTATATTAGAGTATTTGTACTCCTGAGTTCCTAATAAGTCGCTTCATAGGAGAAGTAACGGCAT
This sequence comes from Protopterus annectens, assembly GCF_019279795.1. NCBI lineage: Eukaryota > Metazoa > Chordata > Ceratodontiformes > Protopteridae > Protopterus > Protopterus annectens. The sequence goes on along the minus strand of NC_056751.1, from coordinate 432,827,901 downwards.
GGGCCCACTTAGGTCACCATTGTATTTGCCCAATGGGAAGTATGTTAGAAAACAAAGTGCTTCACAACAGTCTCAGTAAGAATTTTTCTATGATAACCTAAGAAGAGAGACCTGCTCTATAATAATTGAAAAACAGTAATGTAAAATACAATAGATACGGTTGGGAGGGTGGCCTAATGGTTAAGGAGTTTGCCTTACAAACACAAGGTGCAGGGTTCGAGTCTCCCAAGAGATAATTGGCTAGGCTTAAAATGGCTCGCAAGGGCAGTTAGCCTAGTACTGCTCTATGAACTGATCTATGAACCTATAATAACATTGCAGATCTAAAATGTACATTAACGTAACTGGAAAAATGGTTTACTACAATGACTGCTCAAGAAAATAATTATAATTGCATGGCTCTGAAGTTAACCATTTCAAGCAGGGCAACTGAATTGCTTAAAGCAACAACATCTCTTAAAGCAACTACTCTCTCATACGAAAGTAGATTACGTAGACTTAATATTATCATCAATGGTGAGTTAATGAAAGAATAAAGTAAAGTGAACATTAACCAAGCAATTAATGACATTGTTTCTCAAGTTGTAATCTGGTTTCAGCTCTACACTCATATGTAATCAGCCACATGAGCAGTGCTGGTGAAATAGTTGTATGTTGTTGAGGTGAGGCAGGCAACAAATGAACTTGAGCACCTGGAATGGCAAATAAGAATGAATTTGGCTGTGGACATTCAGAATTTAGTTCAGAAACATGTTTGTTTTAAAATGTCTTTCCTGAAACTGTGATATTTTCATGAAATACAAGAGGTTATAAGGCACAAATTCATGACCAACTGCCACAAGTATGCAATAGGCTAGGCAAAAGATTTTTGCCAGTATGATTTGACTACCATATTGATTAATGTCTTATGGAACCAGGCAGGACTTTTAAATTCTGATCGGTCACCACTGATTGTAAAAGTGTCAGTTGAATTTGCTATTATAAAATTATGTGGAAAGAAACTGTGTAAGAGATACTGAATATTGAACATTTACCATAATTGTGTATTAAACTCCTAAAATGACCACCAACACTACTTTTCAAATGAACTAACTTACAGATTTTGACTAACTGAACCAGACTGGACACACAGATATGTAGACGGTACAAGTAACTGAAGACAATAACCATTTATATAATTACAGAAGCCAGTCATAGCAAGGCTATGCTGCCATAACCATCTATCTGGATTGATGCTAAGTACACTCCTTATGTACGAGGCAACATATATCAGACTTGTTAATTAAAAACATCTATAAATGTTTTTTCACTGTCTGTTTTTTTACAGAAATTTTAGACTCCTGGAAGAGCATGGTATGCCATCTATGGCTCTGTGCTAGTATAATTATGTCTGCAGTAATGTACCATATGTATGCACCACTTGCGTATCCTTTTTTACTAAATGGTGACAAATTGGGTATTGACAGTATACCAGCATTTCAGTGACTTCAGTTGAGTACCTAGTAGTTGTTTAGAACTTATGAATGGTGAATAGCTCCACTAATACTTATATTTTTACTATTACAGCAACACTCTTCACAGAGTTTGCAGGTTTAGATAGAAGTGCTGCTAAATAATTTATAAACTATTGCTATGGAGAAGAGAGGAGGGGCTCTCTTCATTTCATTCTAGTGGCTGGTCATCTCATCTTGTTTAAAATTACTTTTGTTGAAATATTACTGTTAGAGATAATTTCCTGTCATCTATCTAGTGTGTTGTTATGGGAGTTTTGTGGTGTGCTTTGCTCTCCTTATTTTACAACAACTTTATTTTTTAAATGGCTTTTAATGTTTTCTGGTGATGTAGTGCCCCTTTAATTGAGCGTGTTATGTAATGTGTGTTTGAAGGTGAACACTGGAAGGATGTTAGTTACATAGGAGGCTGTACCCCTAGTCCTCTCTAACTAACAAGTTAGGATCCTTCTATATGTGTAGGATCATGATGAACTGATGGCATATCTGATTTGCATATTGCACTCCCAATGTTCCCCCTTCCTGACTTTTCTTATACTTGAAAAATTCACCCAGACTCTGCTACAACTTGCTGTGAGGGAAAGGTTAGTTTGTTTTTGCTTTTTTGTATTTGGTATTGTTTCATTGCCTTCTTCCATTTTTATATTGTGATTTAATTTCTTTACGCTGTGTTTTACTTGTATTCTGCTTTTAATTGCATGTTTAAGGGAAAGAGACCAATGCTGTGTCTCTTGTGAGTCACACAGAAATTAAGCTTTTCCCCTCCCTGCCACCCAGGTGTTATTTTATTTTTTCAACTGTCTTTCTGTTGCCTGTCCATTTATGTTAATTTGACAACATATCTCCTGCTCTTTCCTTTGACATTGGATGTTGTGAGTTATCACAAAATTATCATTTTTGAAGTTACTCCCCTTCAAATATTTAAATTTACTGGCCATCCCACTGTATTCCAAAGAACCAGAATACAAAGTGTCCACCCCCTTCCAATCTATCTTACTCTTTTAAAATTAGTTGGCTCTCTACTTAGATAGTTAACGCTTCAGTTACCACTTCTTTCATATCTAACTGCTTAGTGCACACTGCAGCTCTTGGAATATTAACCCACTTTCCATCCTAATTTTAAAATCTGCAATATCTTCTTCAAGACCACCAGTTATTGGAGAGCCCACATTCTGCCTCTAAGTAGTCATCTTGGGATTAGTGCTTCTCTTTTCTCCTGGTGACAGAAGGAGCACAGGGACATTATTTCTGGAGACTGCTGATTACTGGAAAGTCTAGTAACTGCTTCATAGGTAACAGCTTGGAATTTGTGCTTATATCTTGCTCTTGGTGAGAGAAGGAGCAGAGTGCATTGATTCCTGACTGTTTCTGGTTGGACAGTGAATGTCTATGTTTGACCTTCCTGATCGGACTAGTTGCTATTCAAAGCATCTACCAAGAAAATGCTACAACAAGCCTATAGACCTTTGCATACTCTGGGACAAGACTGCAGATAACCAAACAGGGTGTGTCCTGCTTCTCATCTTAGGAGTGGTGTTACTGTTTTGCTTCTGATTAGAGAAGAAGCAAAGGAGCATTGTATCCCAGCAGTGTGAAGCTGCAGTGAGATCAGCACTAGTAGTAGCCAGATATTAGCCAATCAGGTGACTTCCCTCTTTTCATCATTCTTCACAATCTAATTTTTTCTTTTCATTAAATACTGCTTGATTTGCTTCTAACTTCAGAATATCTGCCTAAATGTATTATCCATAAATCATCAGGGTCTTTTTATTAGTTTCTCCTCAACTGGTTGGCAGTGCCCTGTATAAATGCAGACACCTTGAGTTGACAATTTTCCTGTAAAAGCACCACTGAAATTTCTCCAATACCTAGTTGCTTACAGCTCAACTAGTTTGCAGTGACAAACACTGCTTCCAGATTTGGATACCAGATACTCCTGACATTACTTTATATTCTTACTCCAACTGTCTAATCCATAAAAAGGATCTGTTGCCATGAATATGAACTTTCCCAATATCTCCATTACTGGCATGGAGGATATGAGTATCCTGAGGCAATGTAGAAGTGGTCTCATGTTTACTGACAACCAGTTAATTCTCAAACAAGCTAATATGATATGTGAGAGATGTATTTACCCAATGTCACTAGAGGTAAAGATCTCACAGAGATGTACTCCTAATGTCAATAAGGTTGTCAGTAGTAAACACACTGCACCCATCACACATAATTCAAAGCAGATACATAGACCTACTTATATGTAACCTTACTAAACCCCAAACACCTCCTAGACAAAGTACACATAACAAATGCCCTCAGCAGCTCCAAAAGCACTCTTTCACAACTCTCACATCAACACATATACCCACATCTCATGGAGCCTTTACTTCTAAGCCTATAAGGCAAGCCACCACACAATCTAACATTCTGGTCATTGGAGATGCCATTGTAAGCACTCTGATGTCATTCACACCAGGCTAAATAAGGCAAAAGTCACAGTCAGTTGCTTATCAGTGGCCAGGATGTGCCACATTACGCACACACTCAGGTCATTGGAGCACAAGTACTGGTATGAGTCTGTCATAGTCCATGTGGGTGTAAATAACCTGAGACATGCATACCTAGACTATATGAAGAATGATATCATGGACCTCTCAGAAAATGTGTCCCAGGCTGGTATGCGCCTAGCATTGAGAAGCATTTTATCTTCTCTAAGGATGATGTCACAATATGAACAAAAGATGTCTGACTTTAATAACTAACTTAGTTTCTGGTGCCATTCTAATGAAGGTGCAATATTTATCAGCATGGAAGGAGATGGTCGACACAACATGCTGCTTTGCCAGGGATGGTCTGAACCTCCCACTCTAGGCTTTCGAATATTAGCTAAAACATTGTCCGCCCCCATAGTGCCTCTTTTTAGGCAACTCCAAACTTAAAGTACTTCCTGCATAGCAAATCAAAACCAAGAACATTTAAATACCAGGAGTGCAAACAAAAAACTCCACTCCCTAGAAGCTCTCTTCACCCTAGAGAATGCTGACATCTATGCGGTCACTGAGACATAGTTTAAAGCTACGGAGACCACACCAACAGTGCCAGTTTATAATTCCTTCCACCCATTTAGACAAGCTACTACACAGACAAGGACTAAAGGTCTAGGTGTCTTGTTTTATATCAAAACTAAATACACCTCAAGGCTGGTCTAACAGGACAATGCACCTGAGCTTCTCCAAATTTGAATCACCATAGGCAAAATCCAATACCATTTCCTTGAAAGCTATAGATCCCCCTCTAAAACATAGGAAACTCATACCATGTATTTAAACATATTAGAAACACTCACCATCCAACCCAATGCCATATTTATGGGTGACTTTAATTACCCCAGTATTAACTGGGAATCATATATGACACCAAATGTACAGGCACAGAGATTCCTGGATTTTGTAAACACAAACTCCATGGACCAGATTGTCAGTACATTGACTAGGGGTGCAACCATTCTGGATCTGGTCCTCGCTAATATGGGAGAGTGCTATACACCCCCTAGTGGAATGTCTTCTCTGGTAAGGACAGACCACAAAATGGTCTCATTTGAAGTAAATCTAAAACCTGCAACCCCAGCTAACCTGGAGTATTCAGGAATTTCTCTAAGGTTGACATCCGACTAAGTGATAACCTCTCAAAATATCAAGCCCCCATAAACCCTGAAAACACTGCTGCCTAATCAGAACTGTTTACAGAAACCCTATACAAGCTTGTTAATAGCTGCATAGATGCAGCTGTACTCACCAAGAAGAAGTACAGAACTAACTCAAAAAACAAGCCACCCTGGTGGAATCACAACATCAATAGGTTGTGTAACAGAAGGAAGAAAATCATGGCAAAAATTAGGAGGTGCAGCACCCAGCAGGATAAAAGTACTTCCTTCAAACTAAACAAACAACTCAGAGGACAGATAAAGTCTAACAAAGCCAAATGTGAGGTAAATTTGGCCTCCCAGGCCAAAGACAGCCACATGGCATTCTTTAGTTATGTCCGCAACCTCAAAGGCAATACATAATTTTGTGCAGAACTCCTTGTTAATGTAGTCACTTATACTAAGCCAGAATATATAGCAAACCTACTGGCTGACAAATTCAGCTCCAGCTTTACCCCTGTCTCCCCATCAACCTTCCCTCAGGAAATACCATCAAATATAACTCCCCCTTCTAGAGAACAAGTCCTTAATGCCAAGAACACTGCATTTATAGGTCCAGACAATATCCCACGATGCCTTTTAAACAGCATGAAATATGCCCTATCAGGCCCTCTGGAATTGCTATTTAAATGTAGTCTCCAAACAGGTTTCATGCCTCATGAATGGAAAACAGCAACAGTCATCCCTCTGCACAAAGGGCTATCATCTACAAACCCTGGAAACTACAGGTCCATACATCTTACTAGTCTCACATACAAAGCCATGAAAAGAATGATCATGGAAATGATCAGTAATGACATAGGGAATCTCAAAATGCTGGACCTAATCCAGTTTGGTTTTGTCAAGGGCAGGTCATGCCTTCTCAACTTGGTGGACTTCTTTGAGAAGGTCAACAAACCAATGGATGAGGGCAAAATGGTTCGCACTGCCTACCTTGACCTGACCAAGGCATTTGACACAATATCCAACTCGGGCATTGTTGACAAACTCAAGAGGTTAGGTATAAGCCATTATGTCACCCAGTGGATAGCCAGCTGGCTCACAGACAGGACCCAGGAAGTTAAAATTTGGGAGTTCACTTCTACAAAGAGGTCAGTCACAGATGGAGTCCCTCAGGGATTAGTCCTGGGACTGCTCCTTTTTGGCATTTACTTCTGTGAAGTCAAGGCCAATGTCAGTGGCCTCTGGCTGACTAATTTCGCAGATGATTGCAAATTAGGAGCTGTCATTGAATCTCCCAATGAAACAAATGTTCTCCAGGAAGAGTTGACCAAACAATCAAATGGTGGCAGAGCCATGGACTAAAACTAAATGCCAAGTAAAGCATAATAGTATCCTTTGAAAAGTGATCCACCCCCTGGCAACTGTAATATTGACAACACACCCCTAAGTGCTGACCCTGTAGTCAGGGACTTGGGGACACACATAGACTGTAATCTAGCCTTTGAACATCACATGACTACACTAGTATGGAAATCATTCTATTTTGTGTAACTTATAAACAAAGGTATGGCATATAGGTCAAGGAAGTCATTATTCCACCATATTCAATATTCATCAGACCTGTCATTGAGTACAATGCCTCCTTTGGTATGTACCTAACTACCAAACAATACTGCTGGAAGGCACAATAATGGAGGCAAACAGACACTGGATTTTAGTACTTTCGTTCCCGTTTATTAAAATCAGAACTTCTTCAGAAATATCCATGAACCCACACTACACAATTAAATACAAAATTCAAAAATCATGTGACTTTGAACATCCAATGATGTCACAACAATAAACCATTAAAGTAAAATCCATTTTACAAATTAGTTCTATATGAACTTTAACTTTTAAATAAAAAGTACAAAGATATGATGCATTTTTTAAGGATGTCTTAATACAAATTTTACTGTAACAAACAGTTGTAGAAAACACTTGATATTTATGGTCTCATCAAGATCAGGTAATTGGTCAGCTATTAACTTGATCTGCCATAAGCTTTCTCTACATTCCAATAATGTTTTATAGTCACCACAAAAAATGTCATCATTAACCTTTTCCAAAACAAAAAAGGACATTTTTTTAAAATTGTTACCCAACATGGCATGATGAGCTAATGCATTAGAAGAATTCCTATTCTTAATGGCCAAAACATGTTTGTATATCCTTTTATGAAAATTTTGAATTGTTTTTCCCACATAGAAATTATTACAGGAATTACAAAATTCTGAATAAACTACGTTGCTCATGTCACATGTATAAAAATCCTTGGACCAAATAGTCAAATGGACATGACTAAACTCAAAAGATGAAGAATTCATAACAAACCTTCACTGCCTGCAGTGACCACATAAGTAAGTACCCAATTTGGATGACCTCACTTGCAACTCAGTAGATGATTTGCTCTCTAGAATTGTTTTGATATTGACTACTTGTATTCTGTCTCCTACAAGTTGTTGAGGGGAGATCTATGCCTGGCATACAAGGCATTGTCAGAGCCCACTCTGTTGGACCTCCTGCATATCTGTAAAACAAACAGCACCAGAGTTACCTGTTCTAAAGACTTAAACTTTGCCTGTGATATAAATAAGACTGGCTGGATAGACAGGTATGTATTCCAGAGACTACCCCTTCTCTGGAACAGGCTCCCCATTCATGTGAAGCAGAGTTCCTCCCTAACCCAATTCAAGTGTAACTTGGACAGTTGGATGGGAACAGGAAATTCATCCCTGGTCTGGCAGCTATGTCTCTAATGGACACAGACAGCCTGTAAATGGTTCATCTCCCAGGCCCCTGCTTATAAGTGTTTCATCTCTCAAGCCCCTGCTTACACTTATCAAGGGTACCAGAACTTGTCAGAGATTTGGGATGCATGACTAGCCTTAAAAAGACTCTTGTGGTCATCAGTCTAGTAAACACCTATGAACCCATGAACAACTGCCTATGGTTATTAAGATATTTAATATTTTTCTAAGTGAGTGGCTGGGGAAAGCTCCTACATTTTGATGACCATAAGGATTATACTTGCGCTGAATATATGAAGGATGCAGCAAGTGAAATGTTCTCACTGTTCATGTCTGGAATGTGTTTGGGTTGCACTGTGGAGCAATGCCGTTATGTCTTAAGAATTAGAACATCTACAATACTATTTGGCAAGAAGGGGAAGTACCCCATTTTTTGCTTGGAGGACAATGCTTCTAGGTGTGATAATACTAATCATGTATTCATATAGTCCTACCAAGTTGATTTCTGCATCATGCTGATCCCAGACATAGTGGGGTATGATCAGATACCTTCAAGTATTAATTGTAGGTAAGATTAACCTGATTCAGTAACTTTAAAATACCAGGATGTTGCATTGAACAATCATTTAAATGAAAAAAAAAATTAACTCACTATGTGAACAGATGAGTGATATTAGTTGCAACTTCACTAAATCCACATCATGGCTAACTCTTGGAAAGAATGATGTTGCCCATTCTTAGATGTATAGATTCCTACAGTTTACAAGGCAGAGTCAGTCCATGGACTATAATCACCTTATCAGTACCAACCATACCTCTCATTTGTCCTGATTTTCATAGAATTTCCAGATTTTTGTCTCATATTATTGGTCTATTCCAAATAAAATGTGTGGTTTTCTGGAAAATCACTGAGGAATGAAGTCACTAACTAATGACAGACATTTGAGCTTCAGACTTTATATCTTTCAAAAATGCATGCTAACTCAAATCTTGTTATTTTAGCAACTTTCCAAGTTCTGAAGAAGACAGATTTACTTCTGTAGAAAGCGCTCAACCTATTTTATGTCAATAAATTAAGTGTTTCCAGCACAGTATCCTGTATTCCTGGCGTTCATTCACCTTTGGTGTGTTTGCAACTTTCCAAGTTTATAAGTGTAATATTTTAAATCTATCCCTGTTTTTCGGCCTTTATCCCCACATTATTCTAAGTCCAGATTTCTTGTGCTAAGACATTGGGAAGAATTGCACCAACCCTCATATCACAGCTCCTGCCTGCAAGAAGGAAAAACTAGCCAGTCCTATGATAATTTGTTGGCACCCATCAAACTGTGAAGGTTTGTCTGAAAGGAAGTGAGGATTTCACCTTTTTCACATGTAATAGAAGATTTATCAGGGTTGGGGAAGGTACTGAGTAATAAACTGGTCCATCCAGTTTGTTTTATTTATTTATTGATGGAGATTTAAGTCCTTAGTTAAGTGTCTGTAAATTCATTTGTTTTCTGGAGGTTTAAGACATCAACGATAGTTGAGCCCTTAGCAGCACAAAATGATTGACATAAATCACTGTGCAGGATCCTATAAAAGAGTATAGAGATAAAGCTTCAAGCCTAGCCTGCTATCTGAAGGTCTTTATTCTAGTGATCCTTTTAGTTATGAACCTCTGAGGTCTTTCTAGGTGAGTGATATGTTTGAATAGATATACACATACTAAAAGGGATACTGCATTCTATAAATAGTGTGATCTGGGCAGAGTATAGACAAATAACTTCTTTAGACCTGGATGAAATACATTTAAAAGATTACTTAGTTGCTGATGATACTTGGTGGTCAAAGTACAGGGAGTTATCCACAAAGCTGATGAGATCTCTGATGACCATATCAGTCTGGAGTGGGGTGCTGCACAGTATCGTAAGCTGCTGTTGAGATGCTGATTACCAAAGATGGCAATGCAACATGTCTTTCATTTAATTTAAGCTCCTTTATAATACATTAATAGTTTGTATGGTTTAGTCCTTGCTGTAGTAACATGCTACTGGATGCTGAGTAAATGACTACACCCAGGTTACAGTCATAAGCAAATGTAGTTAGTCATACATCTAGGCTAGTGAATTAGAGATCTGAGAGATACCTGTCAAAGAGAAGGGATCACAGTACCAATCAATGAGTAATCTCATTAATCACATTTCTGCTTTCTGAGGTGGCACCTGCTACATTAACTACATGGGCTATATCTGTCATTCAGTTTGCTTTCTATAATCATCGACATTTAGGATTTTAAACTTATTTACAGCTTCAGCATGAAGATAGTGTCAAATATCATCATATTCATAGGTTCATAGGTGTGTACTAGGCTAATGGCCCTGGGGCCTTTACAAACCTAGCCCATAGGATTACCCTGGCGTTGTGCCACCAGACCTTAGTTCCCAGTGCCTTTGTCAAGTAAAGCCACTGGAGTGATCCCTGGGGTGAATTTTCAATTTCCCATCCAGTCATCAAGATTTCTCTTGAAGAGGGCCAGTGAGGTGTTCTGTATGGGAAGTCTATTCCATTGCATGGGTAGTCTCTGAGTTATGAACCTGTCCCTCCAGCATGTTCTGTTGATTGTGGTAATGAGGTTGAGGTCTCTGTAGTGTGTGGTGTGGAAGGATTGGGATTTCTTTAGATGTAGCACTTCTAGCAGAGCTGGGTCAGTCATGGCTTTGTAAGTCAAGCAGAGATCGCCTCTAAGTAGTGATGTGAGACAGAGAATAGTTGGAGTGTTTTTAGTCTGTCCATATAGGACAAATGTTTAAGGACTAGAATCCTCTTTGTGAGGTACTTTTGCGGTCTCTTCAGTTGTTGGAGGTATTTAGTGAGGTACCTGCCAAATGGGGCATTGTACTCAATGATTGGCCTAATGAGGGAAGAGTAGAGGGAGACAATGACCTCTTTTTACCTGGATGCAAAACCCTTAGTAATGAGATGTGCCACATAAAAGGACTTTCTGACTACAGTGGCAATGTATGCTTTATGATCTTCATGGCAACTATTTAGAGTTTCAGTGACTTATTCAAAGAACTCTACTAAAGTAAGCAGAAATAATCTCATTTTGACAAAAAGCATATTGCTTATGGTTGAGAACAATAAGATTTCTTATATCGGAGGTTATGAAATCAGGTGGTAATATGTTCCAAGGCTTTGCAAATTAGGTTTGTCTAGTTGATGGATAAATGGTTCCAGGAATCTGGGGTGGGTTCCCCTTTATGGAGTGGCATAATAGTACTTATTTTCTGTGCCTCAGAAAAATACGCTGTGGCCATCTTTAAGTTGAACAGTTTTAGGAAAAGTTCAAAGAGGGCATGTCTGACACTGCTGATTAAGCAACCAAGTATTTGTAGGTGCACAAGAGGTAGTATTTTTAGCTTTAGAGAGCACAGTTAGGACATCCTCTATTGTAATGTTTGGGGCAGGAAGGGACTCATGAATTTATTAACCGTCAGTGACTGGTTCTAGCGTATAGCTGGCAGTAAACTTATCTGCAGATTTATTAGCAGTTTATTTATGGATGAAATGGGTACTAGCCATTATGAAATAATTCAGAGCATGGCTGTGTCTGATTTCTTAATTTTCTGATGTATCTAAATGAGGATTTATAAATATTACTGTCAAAGTCAAAGTGGAACTGCGGTGGTGGTGCTGCGGTAGCGTTGTCACCTCATAGCAAGACGTTGTCCCGTTCAATTCTCAGCTAGAGCGTCTTCTGTGTGGAGGCATACGTGAATGGAGCGTGCCTTCATTGAAGGTTGTGCATCAGGGCTGGTAACCCGGTACGTAAAAATCCACTACCAATCATTAGCAGACCGGAGTTCCGCTGTGGCGACCCCTAACCGGGAAAAGCCAAAAGACATAAACAAACAAACTGTCAAAGTCAAAGTCAAAGTAAACTTTATTAGCCTAGATGAAATTTTCTGCACCAGCTCAATTCTTGAGATTACAAAGGAAAGTGAAACAACACATACAAGTAGAGGAATAAACATAACTAACAAATACTCCCAGTACACGCAAGAAAGAGCAGAGACATTTATCAACACTCATATACGAAAAGAACACCCTCCCCTTAGTTAATTAACTACCCTATTTAAAGTAATCCAAAACACACTACACATTGAAATGCCTATTATTAAGTTATTTGTCGAATATTGCAATTAAGTGGGTTAAATAATACTGACTATGGATATAATAAATAAATATTGCACTTACTTGGAATATATGTAAGTATATATTCCACAAATAAATAAAAATTGACTTATTATGTGTCCAGACCCTGGGACTACTGCCCAAGTTCAGAAGTCTAATCACTGTAGGGTAGAAACTGTTAATGAATCTTGCAGTCTTGCAGTGGATGCTGCAATATCTCCTGCCAGATGATTAAACAATCCATGCGCAGGATGTGTGTTGTCCTGTATTATTTTGGTGGCTTTTTGGATGCATCTTGCAGAATAAAGATGTTGTATTGATGGAAGACTGGAACCTGTTACCTTCTCTGCAACCTTCACCACTCTTTGTAGCACCTTCCTTTGTGTAACTGTGCAGCTTCCAAACCACACTATGAAGCTGCAAGTGAGGATGCTCTCTATTGCACCTCTATAGAAGGTAGAGAAAATATGAGGAAGAAGCTCAGCTTTTTTCAGCCTTCTTAAAAAGTGGAGGCATTGATGCGCTTTTTAAAGTCAAAGTAAACTTTATTAACATTCAGAAATCACACAAGTGCAAAAACTGAATGAAATTCCGTATCTACAGACTCATTGTGCAGACAACATATAGACTATTTTCACAGACATTTACACATGTAACACCCAGCTATTACATCATGGACATGCAAGTAGACAGACTAATATTGTACATAATTAGAAACACATTTAACCTGAACACTTACTTGCATGAGACTTTAGTATCACACAGGTACTTGATTAAGACATTGCATTGATCCTTGCACAGAAAGAGACATTTAAGTATTGCACTGTGGACCTTAGAGTATTGCACTGTGGTTAATTTACGAATTTGCATGTATTGCACTTAAAAAAGAGATACTTTACTGCATCGCTACTGTCCTAGATGGCCTATAAGTTACAGCCATGGTGAATATTGCACTAAGTATTAACTGAGACTGGTAACCAGGTTCTTGCACAAATTGAGACAGTTTCTACTGACCCAGTTGGACATCATGGAATGTAGTGGTTATTAGAGTTCAGTAGCCTGATGACATTAGGGAAGAAGCTGTTCCTGAATCTCATAGTCCTGCAACATATGCTTCGGAAGCGCTTTCTGGATGATAAATGTAGGAACAGTCTATAAGCAGGAGGAGTGCAATCTTTAATTATTCCTCTAGACCTGCTGAGACATCTGGATAAGTACACGTCGTGGATAGGTGGTAAGGTGGTCTTAATGATCTTCTCAGCTGTCTTCACCACTCTCTGGAGGGATTTGCGCTCAGAGGTAGAGCAGCTTCCATACCATACTACAAGGTTGTTCATCAGGATGCTTTCTATCGTACCTCTGTAGAAGGTAGTCAGAACTGATGATGGGAGATTCCCTGTCTTCAGCCTTCTTAAAAAGTGCAGCCTCTGGTGCACTTTCTTGACTATGGCATTTGTATTTATATTCCCAGACAAGTCCTCATCGATGTCTCTCCCAGAAACTTCATGCTTCTCACTCTTTCAACTGTTTCCCCATTGATGGTGAGGGGAGAATGTTCCTTGCGATTTTTCCTGTAGTCCACAATTATTTATTTTGTCTTGTTCACATTTAGTGCTAAGTTGTTATTTCCACACCAGGTAATGAGTTGTTCCACCTCATCTCTATACACTGTTTCATTGTCATTACTGATGAGGCCCACCACTGTTGTGTCATCAGCAAACTTGATGATGTGATTTGTATTGTACCTGGCTGTACAGTCATGTGTTAACAGGGTGAACAGCAAGGGACTTAGTACACATCCTTGTGGAACTCCAGTGTTAAGAGTGAGAAGTTATTTCCTACACACACTTTCTGAGGTCTGTCTGTGAGAAAGTCAAGAATCCAGTTACAAAGTGGAGTGTTGATGCCCAGTTGGAGTAGCTTCATTACCAGATGAAGCAGGATGACTGTGTTAAAAGCATAGCCGAAGTCACTGAATAGTACCCTCCCAAAGGTGTTTTTATTCTCAAGGTGTTCCAGCAATAGATGGTGTGCTAGAGAGATGGCATCTGCCATAGAGCGGTTTGCTCCTTAAGCAAACTACAGAGGGTCAAGATCAGCAGGCAGACCAGATTTTATGGCATCCTTAACCAGCCTTTCAAAACACTTCATCACTGTGCCATGAGAGATCCTCTGATATGTATACACTCAGGAATTTCATACTCTTAACCCTCTCCACATTCTCACCATTGATTCTCAGCACTGGGTGGTTTGTTCTCCTTTTCCTGAAGTCAATGATAATCTCTTTGGTCTTGCTTGCATTCAGGTCAAGGTTGTTTCCCTCACACCAACTGATCAGAGATGCCACTTCTTGTCTGTACGCCCTTTCGTCCTCCTTTGTGATGAGCCCCATGACTGTGTTGTCATCAGCAAACTTGATGATATGGCTGGACTTGTGCTTAGGATAGCAGTCGTGGGTCAGGATGGTGAATAACAGTGGACTAAGAACACATACTCTGTGGAACCCTGGTGTTAATCATGATGCACTTTGATGTGTTCTAACCTGAACCCATAGCCTGTGGTCTCTCAATCAGGAAGTCCAGGATCCAGTTACAGAGATATTTACTGATTCCTAAATGTGCCAGTTTTTCTATCAGCTGCATTGGTACTACCGTATTAAATGCAAAGCTGAAGTCTGTGAACAGCATCCTCACATAGTTGTCTTTTTCCTCTAAATGCTGAAGGGAGATGTGCAGTGCTACTGATATGGCATTAGCCATGGAATGGTTAGCTCTGTATGCAAACTGCAGAGGGTGAAAATCAGGAGGTAGGCATGATAAAAGATGCTTTTTGATCAACCGCTCAAAACATTTCATAACAGCGGATGTCAGAGTGACTGGTCTGTAGTCATTTGGGCTGGAGGGAGTGGTTTTCTTAGTTAGTAGGATAATGTTAGTTTCCTTGTAGCATGAGAGTACTTTTGCCATGGCAACAGTGGTGTTAAATATTTCCTTGAGCACTGTGCATAGTTGATCAGCACAGCCTGTTAATGCCTTGTCAAGTATGTTGTCTGGGCCAGCAGCCTTCCTGGGGTTCACTCTCCTTAGATCTCTTCTTACCTCCTCTGTGCTGAAGCTGAGCACTCCATTCTTCTCATCAGTGGGTAGCTTTAGTGCCAACCTGTTGTTTCTTTCCTCAGATCTACCAAAGATGTTCAAACTGTCTAGGAATTCAATGCTGTCCTCGCACTGTGCTGACCTGATTTTGTAGTCAGTGATCTCCCGTCTGCCTTGCCATAGTCTTCTTGCATCCTTCATGTCTTCAAAGTGGCTCTGTACCTTTCTGCCACACTCCCTTTTACCTTCCTTTATACCCCTCCTCAGATTACCTCTTGTTACACTTAAGGTTGCTTTGTCCTTAGCCCTGTAAGCTGTGTTTCTCTCCTTCAGAAGCTCATATCCTTTAAGGGGTGAGCCATGGCTTCTGGTTAGCTGTAATAGTGATACTCTTTGGTATTTTTTACCCCATCAACACAGTTTGAAATGTATGCCATCACTACCTCAGTGTATTTATCAATGTTCAGATGCTGATTCACTGTAGTTACCTCCTTGAACATATCGTGGTGCAGCTGTAGCATTGTTGCCTCACAGCAAGAGGTTCTCCTGTTCAATTTTCGGCTGGAGCGCCTTCTGTGTGGTGTCTGCATGTCCTCCCCACGGTCGAGTGGCATTCAAAAGACATGAGTAGAATGGGCATGCCTTCACTGAAGGTTGGGCTTCGAGCTGGCACCTCAGCACCCATAAAAAAATCTACTACCAATCATTAGCAGACCAGAGTTCCGCTGTGGTGACCCCTAACCAGGAAAAGCCGAAAGAAAGAAAGAAGAAGCCATCACTACCTCAGTGTATTCATCAATGTTTAGATGCTGATTCACTGTGGTTACCTCCTTGAACATATCCCAGTTGGTTCTTTCAAAGCAGTCTTGGCGGGCCTCCATAGCTTCCTCGGGCCATACCCTGATTTGTTTCATTGTGAGTTTCTCTCTAACCAATGCAGGTTTGTAAGCTGGCGATAGCAAGATGGTATAATGGTCAGAGTTTCCCATTTGTGGAAGTTGCACTGCCTTATAAGCTTTCTTTAAGTTTATGTACACCTTGTCCAGGATATTATTACCCTTTGTAGGAACATCCATAAACTGATGGTAGTGTGGTAGTACTTCTATTAGATGATCTGCTTTACTAAAGTCACCAGCTGCCATGTGTACAAAGTCAGGATATTTGCTCTGCAGCTTACCCATGTGATTGCACAGTTATTTAGAGCCTCAGTGGTATTAGCACTAGGTGGTATATACACCACTGTTACACTGACCTCATTCAGCTCCCTGGGTAAGTAAAATGGTGTACATTTAATTGACAGGAACTCTAAGTTCTCACAGCAGTGTGATAGTATGGTTTCACAGTTGCTGCACCATCTTTTGTTAACATAGATGCAGACTTCACCTCCTCTGGCCTTTCCACATAGTGTATGGTTTCTGTCTCCACGAAACAGAATAAAATTCTCTAAGTTTACTGCACAATCATTTATCTTGTCATGCAGCCACATCTCAGTAATCAAAAATAAAAAAAGGTATTTCTCACCTTGTTCTTGTTGGAGAGTTCAGTCTCAAGTAGTCCATCTTGCTATCCAGTAATCTCAGATTAGCTAGCAGTATAGTTGTTAGTACAGGCCTGTAGGGGTTTGCTTTTAACTTTACGTTGATACCTGGTCTGCAACCTTTTTTTCCTAGTTCTCTGACATCTCTTTCTCTTTTTTCTTCTCCAGAATATTCCAGAAATCTGTTCTACCAGTTGCAGGCACTTTCGAGTTAAAATGCCCAGCTGTTGTAGCTCTGTGACAGTAGTAGGCCCCAGATACTCTGTACACTTCAAGGCATTCAACCAGCAACATGTAGATGTCAACTATTTAATTTCTAGTAACTTTTAAGTTAGTGTACCTTCAATTGAAATTGCAGAAACTGATTTTTTCAAGATTTTCTGTGCAAAAGAAGACAAAATATGCATATCTCTAGAATGAGCTGATACAACCGCAGCCACACAGGGCACCACCTTTTTTTTTCTTACTGTTTTTAGATGTTAATTTTAATTTATATTATACTTTGGTCTTCCTTATGGTAACTTTCATATTTTTGCTGTTTTTATGTCGGTAAATTTTAATTTATTATAGGTCTTAATTACGTTTTTTATCTTCTTCTTTTATTGAAAAGATTATTAATGTTAGAATACGACTTATTTCTACATTCCCTGATGTATTTGTAATTTTAACCATATTCTTTGGCATAAGTGGCAGCTGAAGCTATGTTGGGCTGGAAATCATTTTATAAAGTCTTTGAATTTTGGAGGCTTTAGATGCCTTAACAGAGAAGATTGTTGATCTGCAATGAAGACTGAACAGAGATGAGGATATTATACAATTAATACAAGTAGGTGGGATGTTAGAGAGGATGAGGCCAAGAAGATTTTGATCCTGGTGGTCTGGTTAATGCACAACTGATTTAGCATTTACTAAGTCTATAAAACTTTGGGCATACCCAACCTTTGTAGCATAGTGTCTTCAGTTAATTGATGGATAGTTGAAGTCACCCATTAAAATGCATTTTTATTTATGGGTAGCTCAGTAAATACATTTAGAAATCTTTCCTGGTCCTTGGGAAGCATAGAATGTGACTGTTGTAGGCTGTGAATTCATAATATGTCTTGTTTGCGTTAATCTGGATATCAATAAATTCTGTTTTTGGATCATGGTGAATCAGTCTAGAGATAATTGGCTCTCTAACAAATACTGACACTCCCCCCCCTCAGTTTTCAACAGGTCTGCATGTGTGATAGACACTGAAACCTGGTAAAGAGGAAGTTCTGTCTTTATAATAAAAACAAGTCTCTGTTCCAGTATAGATGGCTGCAGCAAGTTCTTTGGCCAGTATGCAGAATCTGGAGAACAAAAAGTGCAGATGATCCTTGATGAAGCAAAATGGTCCATCAATCAGCTCTTCTCAAGCTGGCACATACTCATCCCCACTAATATGACTCCAGATATTTAGCCACTTGTTAAAACCAATTACTTTCTCTTTGCTTCTGGGCATCAATCTGGATGAGGATTGGATTCCTCTCTGAGCTAACATCTTATTTGCATTTCACACATGCTTGGCAAGCTCCGGTATGTCTATCTCTCTCTCTCTCCCTCCCTCTCTACATATCCTTTGGGGTTGAGCACTTCTAATCATTCATACATGCACCGGATCATAGTCTTATTTGTGATATAAGAAGGCCTTTTGGGCCCTCATAATGTCACAGATCCTGGTACCAGATAAGGCAACTGTAACCCTGTCTTTATCCACCCTAGACAATGTGGAGTCAGACTGCATGATGATGGAGTCACTAATTTCAAGGACATGGAGACACAGTGGGAGTAGAAGTTCTGGAGTCTATGTTTTAACTTGATTGTTGCAGTCTTGGGAATTATTTTTTTATAACTTCAGCATATATTGGTTTAGTGTAATACTTGGAAGGATGGATGAGTTTATATGGTGCTTATTGATCATATGAGTAAGCTAAAGAGTAGCCACTGGCATATATAGATAATAAGAGCCGGCAGTCACCTAGAGCCCACTGACTTGGGGGGGGGGGGTTACCACAAAAATTTACATTTCTTCTTTAAGAATGCACTCTGTGTGCAATTTTTCTTTAAGGATGCAGTATGACACATGCACATTTAAACTGAAATAGAGTGCATGTTATTCAAACAAACATGCGGGATTCTGTTGCAATTCTAGACAAACATGGATAACCCATTCAGGAAATATTAGATTAGTGGAGACCTGGTCTGTATGTGTGCATGTAATGTCCAGTTAGGGATGGCAGGTTGGTTAACTCATTCAGACTCAAACCCTATAATTTCAATACAGGACCCTAAAGCCTGAATCCTCTATACCAGCTGGCAAACCATTGAATTTCAGTACATTTTTAAAGACTGTTGAACTTCTATGCATTTTCAAGGAATGTTGACTTTCTGTGCATTTTCAAGGAATGCTGACTCTCAAGGGAAGAGAGGTTTATTGTTGCTGATCAGAAGTCTGTTTTCAATGTGCAACTGTTTTGTTTGGTACAAGGCCATTATCAATGTTTGTGCTATAAATTTGCAAAGCAGTGTTATTTGCACAACAGGTAGTACACTTGCATTTGTTGCAGAAGGCTGTGGGTTCTAATCCACATAATGTACATGGTCATGTACAAAGAGTGGTGATATTGCAGTGCCTCCTTTAAGGAGGGATGGATTGCTGCACTCCTGAGTGTTTTCTCCTTTGGATGAACTGGCTAGTAACTGTAAACATGTTGCCAGTTTGACAGCCATTCTCTATTGCAATATTACCAGTTTACCAATTATTTTTAAATGTAACATGGGCAGTTTGTTTTTCAAGAGCAGCAGGCACTGAATTTGAAATTGAATGTAGTACACAACTTGAGTTTGGTATAGCACAAAAAATCCTCATTTTGAGTCTTTAAAAGTCCATGTTCCTCACAGTTCACCATTGAAGGGGTCTGTTAGACTTTGACTGTTATCCATGGTTAATAGTACTGAATCATATTAATACATCCAAATAACTGTTTATATGTATATCACAACACATTTTCATCATCGTGTGAACTTCCTAGTTGAAGTTGTTAGTAGGTCATTAATAAATGTTCCACATTTTGCCTCTTTGTTGAACATTATAATAGGTAGTGGAGATGGAAGGTTGAGAGCTATGCTTCCATGCAATAAAATACCAAGAACCAAGAGAAAAAAACTATGATTCAGAAGCACAGTCTCAAATAGACCACTCAGTAACAGTTATCAATAAATGTAATAAAATTTATTAAACAAAATTCAGAAGTTTATCTCTTTGGTCCTATAGATGTATCATGAAGGACTTCATCAGAACAGAAAATACAGGTTTGACCTTAGCTTAAATCACTTCCTTAAGGTAACTGAAAGTACTTGCAACAATTTAAACAGAGAGCTTCCTACTAACGCTCACTAAAATAATGCTACATAAAAAACAAAAAACTTCCAAGACAAAAGATAGCAATTCTGAGCATATGAAAAATAATACACAGATTATGTTAATACATAGGTAATATAAAAACAAATCAACCATTGAGGAAAGTAAATATATTATATTTAATAAATGAATAATTACGCAAACACATAATTACTCAGCTCCTATTTATACATATGGAAAACACTTCCACAAAAAATTAATTAATTTTACTAAATTTATAAAAATATGCATGAAAGTTTAATGAACAAATAAACAGTCAGCCCTGCATTGATTCACAAGAATTATTTCTATTATGGCAAATAAGATTTTTTTTTTTTAAACAGAGACACACTTCTGAGTGCTTGGCTAATGCCTTAGTTTTATTCTTTAAACTGTCATAGCAGTGCTGATATAACATTTTCTTAAGGGTTATTCTGTTTTGCCTGTAAAGAATGCTGGGCACCCTATGCATTTAGCATCATAGACTACCCCTGTGGTACAGCAACTGCCATCTTGTAGTTTCAGAGTAGAAACAAAGTTGTTGTCTAAACTTAAACTTTCACCCTCTAAAATGTAAGAGCACCGTTTATATTATCCACACTTGGTGGTACCTAGTTTGGCTTGCTTACTTGTATTTTTCATTTGACTGTTTTCAAATAGCCATTTAACATTGAGGCTGTCTTATAAACAAGATTAGGATTCCCCTAATATGTTATAGATCAAGGTGATGGCTTTAAATATATTCCAATTGGTTTTTAATGATGCTGTTCATATGTTTTGAACTGTCATTGTACTGTGTCACAAAAGCACATACAAGTTTGTCTTTGTCAGCAATTTCATTATAGTTAGGTAAATTAGTGTTCATATGCTCAGAACTGATATCTTGTGCCTTGAAAGTGTTTTCTAGCCTTTAGTATTATTTTTAATGAACTTAGCTAGTGGGAAGCTATCCCTTTAAATTTTTGTAAGTACTTTCAGTTACCTTAAGAAAGTTATATAAGCTCAGGTTAAACATGAATTTCGTGTTCTGATGAAATCCTTCATGATACACCTATAGGACGAAAGTGCTAAACATCTGATTTTTTGTTTAATAAATGTTATTACATTTATTGGTTAACTGTTGCTGAGGGCGTATTTGGGACTGTGTCTTTAAAATGCAATTGTTTTCTCTTGAGGGTAGATTCAGTAAATCCTACACAGTCCCTTTACATTGTGTGTATGTTGTGCTGTGACGTGCATGCAATAGTGCACTGTTTTGGATTCAATAAGTGTATATAGAGTCTCGCAAAGAAGGCAAACACAGTGGCAAGCTAATTACCACATAAGCAGCTGAATTGTATGCTAATCAACCAAACCAATCAAGATAGAGGAGCTATTCCACAAGCTATACAGCGACCATGTAGACTCAGTGCTGGTTTTCCTTATGAACTCCAAAATCTTTTGGAATACAACCATGGAAAAGAGTCTCCACAGAAACAATGTTAGAGGCTGCTGTTGCTTTAATTCATGTGTATGTGTAATAGGCTGACGTCTATGTTACTGCTGCTGCTAATAGACCAAGGGCCAAGAAGGAGAAGAGTTTTCAGACCCTGTTTAACTTATCACAATCTGCATGATTCTAATAGTCTACCAATAAAATAGCACTGCAATACTTAATAGCAGAAATGCCCTTATGAAATTATTAAAGCTAAAGAAAACCCAGATGAATGGTTTATTATTATTAAGTGCATCATTCTTTTCCTTGCAAGACCTCTAGTAATCATTTTGATAGACTTTTCTGTCCAACAGAAAGTCTGGAAGTAATTGAATGTACACTATAATGCTACCAGTATTTAACACTGGTGCTGCACTTTATCTAATAAAATGTCAGCTGTGTAGTTCAGACAACTATAGCCATTTAGCAGAAAGTGAATTAATTTGTCCACCCTATTCTGTTATTTGATGCAAGTAATATAGATATATTTTGTATATTATTAACTTGCTAATTTAATAATATATGAATAAGGGAATAACACACACATACACAATCCTGTGCAGGATAAGATTTCCTCTGCATAATCTGAAGGCATGCAGCAGCAGCAGCATGATTTCCTAAGTAATGTATTTGCTCTCAGGTGCACTCAGCCCTTAAATATTGTTGGAAAACCTGTTGAAGCTCATGTCACTTCTATACATAGCATTATTGCAGTACTGCCTTTATACTAGCACATTCTGTTTACATTAATAATGTTAGTAACAATCCATAGACACAGCAATTGTATTTCTGGACTTTCATGTGAGTTTAAACACAGAGACTGTGTGTGGTAATACATGTCAAATAAATCCAGAAGTTAACAATTAAGAACAATGTCCTTACACACATAAGAAAATATTACATGTAGCTCTGTTCTCAGCAAAGCTTTTTCTTTTGAAAAACAAATAGTATCAGTCTTCTTCTAACTAGTTTCATTTTCAGCACACACTAAAATTAGTTTCAACATACCTGCTCACATGGTTATTTACATGCACCTGTATCTCTAGAGGAGTCAGTATTAGAAAAGTAGAAAATCCCAAAATAGTATTGTTAATGTTATCAGTCTTAGTGCATTCACTGATTCTGTGCCAGACCTCTCAACTGTCCCTGATCTTCAGGGACGTCCTTGATTTAGACTCCAATTTTAGGTCTGCCCCTCTTAATCCCTCTTAAAACTGGTGACTGCTGAAGAAAAGGTGGTGAACTGCCCTTAATAAATAATGATGATTATTTGAGGATTTGTCCCTGATTCTGTTGCGATTTGTCTCTGATTGGTTGAGAGCTATGATTCTGTCTTATCCTTTCTATTTATTTCTTCAGTAAACTGGCATGAGCACATGTGCATTTGTGAATGACTGAAAGCCTAACCTCAGTTCCAAGGATTTTTCTTATCTTTTATTTGTCTTCCAATTGCTAAAATTTAATCGAATGTTTGTCTTTTCGGCTTTTCTGAGTTAGGGGTCGCCACAGCAGAACTCCGGTCCGCTAATGATTGGCAGTAGATTTTTATGGTGCCGAGTTGCCAGCCCGACACCCAGCCTTCAGAGAAGGCACGCCCATTCATGCATGTCTTTCGGAGGTCACTCGACCAGGGGGAGGACATGCAGACTCCACACAGAAGGCACTTCAGCCAAGAATCGAACAGGAGAACCCCTTGCTGTGAGGCAACAATGCTACCGCTGTACCTCCGTGGCTGCTAAAATTTAATCGAATATGCTTAACAATTTCACAGTCTTAGCTGGAATTGACTCATACTTTAAATTTGTCTTTAGCTTAGTGTTTTCCTTTCTCCCTTTTCTCCCAATGAGCATGCTGATCATGCAAAAGGCATACCTTGTGTAACTCTGCATTTTCATCTTACCAAGTGCAATCCAGCAACTCATAGCTCTTGACTATTTGCTACTGAAAGGGTTGCTACAAGTACAGACCAAAGGAGCAACTAGAAAGTGTCACAGAAGCATACACAAACACTTCCTATCCTAGTTGTTTTTCTGTAATCATTAAACATGAGCACTGAAAGGAAAACCAAAACATAACACAAATACAGATCTGCTCAAATACCAGGTACTGAGTCCTCCAGCTCTGCAGAACTTTTGCAAAAGCAACCAGAGTATCCAAAGTACTTTGACAGATATATATCAGTTAATTTTTTTCTCCCTTCAACATCAAAAAGTGACTTCTTTTTCTTTCTAATTCCTGGATTAGATCTGATTTGGAATACAGAAGAGAGCAATGATCACTGTCCAATGATTCCCTAATATACCTCTGTATTAAACGCCATATCGCCACAAATCCTAAATTCAGCTAGAGACTCAACTCATGGATTTTAAAAGAAAATGAAGTTTACAATGATTCATAGATTAGTACTAGGCTAACTGCCCTTGCGAGCCATTTTGAGCCTAGACAATTATCTCTTGTGAGACTCAAACCCTGCACCTTGTCTTTGTAAGGCAAACACCTCAACCACTAGGCCACCCTCCCAACTAAAGATCCTAAGATTACCGAATCTTCACTTTGAGAAAGCCATCATTAGTAATATACATTTTGGATCTGGTTTAGTAAAGCATCTTGTTGTAAGCAATGCAGAATTATTAACAAACTGATTTGACATTATTGATTACTGAACTGGACAATGAGTTACAGAAAACATGTATTATTCAAATTA
The DNA here is from genome assembly GCF_019279795.1 of Protopterus annectens. Lineage (NCBI taxonomy): Eukaryota > Metazoa > Chordata > Ceratodontiformes > Protopteridae > Protopterus > Protopterus annectens. Next base: position 432,803,548 of record NC_056751.1, on the reverse strand, counting down.
TATGGTTTTGACTTCAGCTCAAAGTGAAATAAAAAATGTATTTGGCACCAACTGATCAATTCAATCAATGTTTGAGAAAAAAAAAGTCTGTTAAATATGCTGAATGGGTCAGTGTTCCATCTAAGCTTCTTGCAAGTAGAATTAAACTTAATAATTCTAATAATATTATTTCTAATAAAGAAACTATTTCACTATATAGTTGTTGTTGTTTGTCTTTAGTAAACCACACTAAATTATTCAGGCTTTCTACAGTATTTGAAATACCATGAGTGGACGGACAATCCCTCACATTAAATAATCTGAGTTAAATACTTTTTTAATCGTTTTAATCCTACTAAAGTTCCAATGGAATTCATGAAGATTTGCAGACAGAATTTACTTCTTTGGCATTTTCTTGGAAAGCTTTAGCTACTTTAAAACAGATATGGCTCCTGTGATAGTTGAATTTGATGCTTCCTTTTATGCAAAATAAGACATATCTGTTTTTTTATTCACCAGAAATATTAAAATAATTAGTTTTCCATCAATATATGAACAATCAAGAGCAGTCTTTTACCTATTCGTCTAACATGGACCACTTTCAATTCAAACATTTCACCCAATCTCTTCCATTAACTTAGATGTTCAACTCTACTCTACAGTCGTATCGAAATGCTTTAATACCATGGCCTCCAGAATTATTTCAACATTAAAGTCAGGATTTAATGAATGAAGACAAACTGAAGATAATATTATTTTAGAACCAGTTTATATCATAACAATAAACATAATACAGTCTCTGGTACAGTACATGACTGTGGAGTGCACATCCAGGCTAGAGTCTGCTGCTATCATTGTCACCAACAGCAGAGGAAAAGTTGTACCATTGCATAGACAGTTACACCAGACTGTGTTAGTGTAAAGCCTGATGGACTATAGATGTGTGTTATTTATGAACTACACCTGCAGCAATGGAGAAGGTATAACTGTCACATATTTTTATATGCAGTAATGATACAAAGCAAGGGTTCAAGGCAGAGAAAGGAAAACTTTAGCCACTAGGAGAATTGCATCCTCATGGCAACCCTTAGGATATATGGCATATCTGTTTGATAAAAATGGGGCATTGACAAGTTGAGAGGACAAAAGCCTGGAATAAACTTTAATAGATATTAATGTGGTCAGTGGAAGGAACCCCACATTCACACAGTGCAAGAAGAGAGTAAATGATATGGTAAGATGTGCTAGAGCCAAGGCAAGGCAGAATGCAATGGCTTGTATCTTTTTTTTTTTTTGGGGGGGGGGTCCTCCAACACTTATCCCTTTAACACCAGATGAGGAACATCTCCTGCCATCCATGTGGATGACTGTGACACACAAGATGATGGGACAGGAATAATCAGAGGTGGTGTGGACACTGCTCTTACCAACGTTTGCAGCAGCAACACACATCTGTTCAGGAAGATTGGTTTAAAAACAGTAACATATATTTATATAGAGAAGTGAATGCTAATATGGGATGATATTAGGTGGGCAGGGAGGATGCCTCAGGGTAACACACATGACAGTAACTATGAAAAGACATCAGCACAGAATAACAATGAAGGCAGTGTGCATGATAAGCATTGCTCACACTTCCTTACTAAGTGTACAGCAGTGTATGTTATCGGTAATGTTTTCACACTTCCTTACTAAGTATACAGCAGTCTATGGAGTTATCGGTAATGTTTTCACACTTCCTTAGTAAGTGTACAGCAGTGTATGTCGTTATCGGTAATATTTTCACACCTCCTTACTAAGTGTACAGCAGTGTATGTTGTTATCGGTAATGTTTGCACACTTCCTTACTAAGTGTACAGCAGTCTATAGCGTTATCGGCAATGTTTTCACACTTCCTTAGTAAGTCTACAGCAGTGTATGTTGTTATCGGTAATGTTTTCACACCTCCTTACTAAGTGTATAGCAGTGTATGGTGCTATTGGTAATGTTTCCATACTACCTTACTAAGTGTAGAGCAGTCTATGGCGTTATCGGTAATGTTTTCACACTTCCTTAGTAAGTGTACAGCAGTGTATGTCGTTATCGGTAATATTTTCACACCTCCTTACTAAGTGCACAGCAGTGTATGTTGTTATCGGTAATGTTTGCACACTTCCTTACTAAGTGTACAGCAGTCCATGGCGTTATCAGTAATGTTTTCACACTTCCTTAGTAAGTGTACAGCAGTGTATGTTGTTATCAGTAATGTTTTCACACCTCCTTACTAAGTGTACAGCAGTGTATGTTGTTATCGGTAATGTTTTCACACCTCCTTACTAAGTGTACAGCAGTGTATGTTGTTATCGGTAATGTTTTCACACCTCCTTACTAAGTGTACAGCAGTGTATGCCATTATTGGTAATGTTTTCAAATCCTTTTGCACAGCATCAGCAGTGGAAACAAACAGTTCCACCATACCAATACATTTGGAGGATATAAGGAGCAGAATGGCCATTGATGATGATGATGATAACATATTTATGAGGCAGCCTGAAGAAAGTCACACTCAGTCCCCAAGTTTAAAGGCAGGATCTTACACCCTACAACATGTTAATAACTCCACAGGAAGTGATAAGTCAAGCAAACACTGACAACGTACTCATGTTTCCACAGTTGGAGCACCCCTGTACCTCTACACCAGTATCTCCAAACTCAGACAAACACTTTCAGGATGATGGAAGAAGGTCAGAGGAAACAGGGTCCACAGTAACACCATTCGAAATGGTATAACTTCTCCTGGAAGCTAACCTCAGGAATTTGTCACAGCTACCCCAAGAAACACATAAACTGTTGGTTACCCAGCAGCAAATATGTCATGACATTGTTAGGGCTCAGAGCACTGCCACAGAGAGTCAGCTGTAAATGGTCAGAGTCCTCCAAGGCATACATTAGGATTTCCATTACTACATGTAAATGGCAATGTGTAGGGATAATGCCATGGTCACACTGATGTGCAATGTGGTGACACACCAAGCATCTGTGGCTGCACCCATACATACACTAGTTAGGACTTACCAGACTCAAGTAGGAGTCAGTCTTGGGAATTGAAGAGGATGGCATACTTTGTGGATATGTGGGAGAAGATAACATGAGACTACAAGTGCTTCTCAAGAAATTACTGTAATTAGTTGGGGGGGGCAAGCAAAACACATTTCATGTACACCATATCTGCATTCATCTACACCTAGCAGAACCTCTCATTCAAGGTCCCAGTCCCACAACACAGTCAGATCAGTATCAGCAAGATCACCTGCATCAAGTATGTCATGACATCTGACCAACTCACCATTGCATAATATAAAAACAATAAGATACATTTTCATTCAATTACCTGTTTACTTATTGTATCATTTGAGGGCACTCAGTATGTATATTTATGTATACCACCTCACTAGAATTTATTGCGCAAAACAGTTAAAATGTGATTATTATATGAGTCTCTAAAACATCACTGAAGAGTAGAGCTGGATCCAGCACTAGGGAACCTAGGCAGTCACCTAGGGCCCACTGGCTGGGGGGGGGGGGGCACTGACTACGGGTGCTGCCACAACATTCACTTTTTAATTAAAAAGTAAAAGAAATTACATGTCTTCTTTAAGGGCATTCAACTTTAAGAATGCCATTACATCCCTGTGTGTGTGTGTGCGTCAATGCATGCAATGCACACACACTTACTGCTTGTTGCCTGATTCTTCTTTCTTTCCAATTCCAAGCATGGAATTTGAAATCACAACATACATATCAATAAGGTGTGTGGAATTTAAACTATAACATTCCTGCTACCCCACTAGGTAAAACAATGAATATATTGGTAAGGTATGGGTGAGTAGTTAATTTACCAGGGTCATAGCCTGTACCTTGGTTACAGAAGACAACGGCCTGAATCCTCTACACCATTGACACCAACTACCTCAGTGCATTTTCAAGGAATTTGGAATTTCTCAGTGCATTTTCGAGGAACTGTGAGCTGCAGTGTATTTTCAAGGAATTGTCAGCTTCAGTGCATTTTCAAGGAATTCTGAACTTCAAGGGAAGAGAAGTTTACTGCTGCTCATGCTAAGATTGTTTTCAATGTGCTACTGTTTTATTTAGCAAATGGTCATCACTGTGCTATAGAATTTGAAAACAGTGTTAGTAGCACAACAGGCAGCACACTTGTTTTTGATACAGAAGGCTATGGGTTCTACTCCCACACCATGTAGATAGATTGCTGATACTGTGTTGTACTTTAAGGGGGGGGGTAGATTTGCTGCTGTCCTGAGTGTATCCTCCTTTGGATAAGAAGCCTAGTAACTATGAACCTGTTGTTGGTTTGACATCCATTTCCTATTGCAATGATACTAGTTTACCATTTTTTAATGTAACATAGCCAATTTATTCTTCAAAGTCATCAAGCATGGAATGTGCAGATGAAACATATTGGTTTCAGATCTTTTAAAGTTGTAATTATTCAGATGACCTTTACTTCTGCAGAGATATTGTATACTGACTGATATTGGTGGATTGTAATGACAGAAGTCTGAGTGGCCTTTTATTGATGAAATGTTCTGAAATGGGCAGTTTTGTCATTATTGGGTCATGTGTTTTGTTTCATTGCTTACTGGAAAAATGTCAAAACTACTCATTTAAAACAGACTCTAACAAGTGGTGCTGTATTATACAAGGAATATAATTTAATGCAAATAGGATGGTGCATTAAAGAGCACATACATGTATGCATGGTCCAAGAAATGTGTGCAATGGGCCTATGGTTTGAAAACAGCCCAAAGGTAAACTTAATCCATCACTGGCCAGATACATCTTCTTTGAATGTGGGTTTAGTGCCATTTCAATGAATGTGAGATTCAAGGGCAGAGAAGTTTGCTGTTAATGGTAGGTCTGTTTTCATTGTGAAACTATATTATTTTGTCTATGAGTGTTTGTGCTATAATATTCAAAATAAATGTTTTAAATTAAATCCAAATATCTGTAATCATTGTAGAAGTAAAGAATAAAATAGTATGCAGACTCACAAGTTTGAACGGTGTTTATGGTGACTGGGGAGAAACAGCCAAGTAATGGGATACTAGAATGCTGAGGGGGTGCTGTATGTGAGGGGGGCTGGGGTGTATTTGGGTGGGGGCTGATAAAATACCCTGCCTAAAGCCTAAAGCCCCGTTGACTGAGAGCCAGCTCTGACGAAAAGGATTCAATGAGCACTCAATCAGCACGACTTTTTAAAAAAACGAGTACCTGTTTTATATATATATATTATTTGAAGATGAGAAGGAATGTCAGATAAACAGTGACAGCAGACATACCCCACATAACATAGCATCACTTATATGCTTACGTGTTTTTCTTACAAGAAAGGAAACACTAACTTGAATGTCATGGTCTATATTTCTGAGCATTGAAGCTGTCTCTTTACCTGAGCAGTCATATGCCATGCACAACCCTAATGCATGGTGTCCTTTTTATTGCTGCTAACTAGTCCCCATTAGCCATAGTAGGACTAGAACTTGCAGCTGCAGTGACAGCATGAGTCACTTCACCACTAGGCCAGCACATGATCATGTAGTGCAGAATACAACACGCAGTAAATATGCTGCATGCAGTAGCTGGGTCATACTGGTGTGCACTCTTTGACTATTCCTGGCACTCAAAATGATTCTTCAAGAGGTCAAAGACCATCTCCATGACAGCACAGGTCTGTGACAGGGCTGTATTAATATTCTCCACTGGTGTTATGAGCCATGGCTCCAGTGGATACCCAGCACCACCCAAAAGAAAAAAAAAGAGTGAAGATGGGTGAGACAAAACAAAAAAAAGTGTTTTAATGTTCTGAAACTGATTTTACCGTGAATAACTACTAAAATTAGATAGAAAAAATATTTATTTAATTACCAACAACATGACCTCCGGGCATCCTATCATGCAGGAAAAAATAGTAGAGTGAGCTAATGTGCCAGATATGGGAATCATTTGTACTGCCAGGATGCTGGATAGAGATGTTGGTGATATACCCTCATGCATCACACACTACCTGGCAGTTGGTGGTATGGTAGCCCCTCCTATTGTGGTACCACTCCCCCCGTGGACCAGATGGGGCCTTAATTGGAACATGGGTGCAATCTATCACACCAAGTACCTCAGGGGAACATGCCATCCCATAAAAGGGACACATATTCCAGGCTTGGTCCTGAGGTGACACCAGGAAGTAGATATACTGATCATTATGTATCAAAAGTACATCCAGGAACTGCTGAAGTATCCTTGAAGCTGAATCCTGTGAGGTACCCGACATGTCCCCAGTCTGTCTCTGGAAGGTCCCTGTGGCAAGTATACTGAGGGGTTTACATACCTTAGTATCCAGAGGAATAGTAATTTCACACATCCCACCAGTACCTCTGTGGGTTTCATACATTTTCAGAAAGACGCTTACAATATCTCTGTACACTCTAAACCTATCAAGTATCTCCTGATTATCAAAATTTTAATGTGTTATTCTGTACCGATATCTCTGGCTTCTTGGTTGGCTGTCAAGTGCAGCTTAGCGCAAGCTGTTTTGGCTTGGACAGACAAGCAGCTGACACCAGGAAATAGCTAGGCTAATAGAAAGTGACAGCATTATTGTTGATTGCAAAGTAGATAGAACAGGCATGACTTTGCTTTTTATAATAATACTGTGGACAGCATAGAAAAGCCTGAACATTTGAATATGAACCTTAAGTAGGCAGGAGAAGACTTCATTAGCATACATTATTTTACATTATTTCTCATTTACATCTCATTATGACTTCATTTGTTTAGGCTTATTTGCGGACATTAAATGTTAGTGTAAGTGGACTTTGTGAATTGCAGCTTTGCTGTACTCACTTTCATTCAGCTCAGTTAGCCTTAATGCATTTGTGTAATGGTGATGAACATCACCCACTGTTTCTCCCAGAAAACAAAATTACAAATCAACCACACATTTAAGGACAGCCACAAAGACAGCATTATACTCATTATCTGTGTTTTAAAATTTCCAAAGAAAAAGAGCTTTTTCCAGGCTAGACCCAGCAGTTTGGAAGTAGCTATCTGCAGAAGTGAGGCAGCAACAGACACTTCAATAATTTAGGTTCATACTAAAATAACTACTGTTTACGGACACCAGAAGCTCCTGCTTGCATGAGAATGGCTAGTGCTTACATCTGAGCTGTAATTAATTTTTTCTTGTAAAGGCATACTTTAACAAATGACCAGTGCCTAGCTTAATTGTATACACCGTAAATAATATTACCACTTGTACTTGTAAATGACATACACGTGGATGGTCTATACTTTGTTACTGTACTACATACAACTGCATGTATTCTTCAATCTATGTATATTTTTCTGTTTGTGTCTTGTATAAACAGTGCCTGGGTCATGGCTGAAAAGGTTCTGTCAGCCAATCCATTTACCCAGTTATCAACCTTAAATAAATAAGTGAAAATAAATAAAACCACATCCAAAACAGCATTAGTGAAACTTGTTCTAGCATGGTAGAATAATGTTCTAGAAAACATAAGATAAACTGAAAGTCTGAAACTCTTCAGGAATAAAGTCAAGGCACAGCTAACTAAAGACAATGAATGCAACTGTTCCAAAGATCTTGCATAATCAAACCTACATTGCAATCTTAAATATTACCCATGGTAGCCGTCTCATTGTCCATAATTTGGATAGTATTATGCACCAGTATGAGAAGTATCTAAACTGTACAAATGTATATAATATATGTAGGCTTTATTGTACTTATTCCCTGCAGAGAAGTTTTATTAACATTTCAGAATTCTATCACTTCTGTAATACTGTAAAAATTCATAATTGTCTGCTGTTTCATCCCAGTGTTACAGACAGACACACACACACACACACACACACACACACACACACACACACACACACACACACACACACACACACACACACACACACACACGCTCGCACACACGCACACACACACACACACACACTGATTGTTTTATTTCTCCACAAAGCCCAATAAATTGTAATATTTACAACCTACCAGAGGAAAGGTACTCAACTGGGGTAGGGAACTATAAGGACTTTCCTTTAGGAAATACAGGAGTATTGACTTGAATCATCTCATATCAAATATCATATACCTAATCTGAATTTGGCATACTATACATTTATATTTTCTCAAATGAACCTCAGGCTATATGTAATAAGATGGTATCATACTCATTAATCTTTGTGTATTCTTCCACACTTGGTAACTGAAAATATTTTGATTTCTTGAACAACAACACTATCTGATTGCACAAATGTAGATAATTCTGAAGTATATATTTGAAATATGTCAAATATGTATTTGGATCTGCCTTTTCGCCTTGGTCTTAGCTGAAAGGACCCTTGGACCAGGTTGCTTACCTTGTTAGTAAATTAAAAATAAAATGAATAGGTAGCAGACACATATCTCAGATAAACAGATGCCAAAAAGAAGAAGCCACAATCCTGAGACATATGGTATACTGTGGGTAGCACTTTCATGTTCAGAGGAAACTTCTGTAATTTTCACTGCATGGGATCTGACAGTTAGCTAGCTAATGGAAAATTCAGGAATGTGCATTAACTTTATTAAGCTTATCAATAATATCTAGATGGGGGCATTGTATCAAAGACTTTGGCAAGGTTAAGATAAGTGGTATGAATGAAGAGACCATTGAAGTCATGGGATGATGTCAGGAATGAAGCCGTGAAATAATGGCATACATATGAGTGTCATACACCAAAAATCCATCAGAAAACATATATTAAAACCAATCCTGTTACTCTAGCAACTGTCCCAAGTTTATAAGAGCAATAATTAAAATATGTCTGTAGTTGAACCTCATGTTGTGAAGCTTTGTCCAGATAATGTGCATTAAGAGGTTGAGAGGTATGGGCGGTTGCTAGGATGTCTGCCAAATGTACAGATGCATGCAGGAATCCACAGCAATACGTGAAACCTGTCCCTTCCAAGAGAAAATAGCAGTAGAAATTTTTTTCTATCAAACAGATTAAATTTAACCATAGGTCCACGGGTTTGCCCATTGCTCAGCTATGCATACTGTAGCTTAAATGGCACAAAGAGGATAAATATCAAGATACATGCAACTGAAGCAGTACTGCAATAGTGTAGTGGTTAGACTGTTCACCTTGCGAGCAGTCATTCCCGGTTCCATTCTCACTGTAGTAAATACCATTTTCCATGTCAAATCACTTTATGAACAATTGTTTGCCTTATAACCTATTAAATAACATATATTTGTGAACTGGAGTACTGCATTAAATGTAGATGTGAGGTGTCATTGTAATAATGTTGTAAAATCCACAAATAAACACGTGTCCCATACAGTATATGTACACATACGAATTGAAGGTATAATGTGTAATGAATGATAAATCCATAGAGTGTCCAAATCCACCACCTTCCCAAGAGCCATGTTACATATCTGTTTAAATTAGTGCCGGGGTAAGTGGGAGTAAGCACTTGTAAGAAGTAGTAAGCGGGTTTAAGCCTGTTTGCATGGGGGTAAGCAATATGCACACAGGTTAAACAATATTGAAGTTAACTCCCTGTAAGCATATTTAACCGAAGGTTAGCATTGCTTACCATTGCGCAAACCCATGCAAACCAACTTACAACTGCTTAAAAGTGCCTTAATCACTCTGTATCCAACAGCCACTGTTCTGCCCAGCAACAAAATAAACAGCCCTTGCAGGTCTTGAACCAAGGTCCCTATACAGTACAGTCACAGTAGATAACCAGTAAGCTATCACAGCAGTACAGAAGACTGAGGCATCTCCAAACATTTCCTTACTATAGGAAAATCAAAATTTACATGTGAAAGGAATCTATATGCAGTTTTATGTTGTATAACCTACTACATAACATAAAAATGCGAACTGGAGTACTGCATTAAGTCCAGATGTGAGGTGTCATTGTAATAAAGTGTTGAAATCCCCCAGTAAACACAAGGACCCCATACAGTGTACGTACACATGAATCATGGATACCAAACACATATAAGACATGTAATAAATGATAAATCAATGCCAAACAGCAAATAGTGTGCAACTTTAAAATAACACAATGCTAAGCATTGCACACCCCTGGTTACTAGGTGTAAGCAATGTGTAGGCCAGCTAAATCAGTTTGCCCATTAAGCAATGCAAACCTTAGGTAAGCAGGTTTGCCCATTGCTGAGCATTTCCAAAACCATCCAATCATGGCAAAGTGCAGGAAATCGGCCCTATTTAAACCCCATAGGCAGGAATACATCTCATAACTGGTTGTAACTTCCTGCTGTAGGCAATATGGCCGATGTGAGTGAAGGATCACGCTTCTGGGCACAGTGCTGGGGCAACCAGGAGTCCAAAGTCATGGCAGGACTCCTTGTTAAAGACCATGACCAGAGACTGCTGGAGGGCTAGTACCAGGGTTCCCAATATAAAGCGGAAGCCTGGGACCGTCTCGCCCGTGACCTCACCAGTGCCACTGGCATCCCTCGAACTGCTGAGCAGGTAAGGCATCACTATGCTGACCTGAAATGGAGAAAGAGGGAGCTCCTGGATCAGTGGATCCAAAAGGCTAGGCAGACGGGAGATGTCCCGGCTGTGTGTATCAGTCTACTACCTGTTTAATAATGGCCAGCTCATGTATATTATGGATAGGTATGGCTAAATATTCCTCTTATGTCTTTGTTAATGGCAGACAAGTGGGATGTGAATTGGGAATCCCGTGCCTGTAGGCTGCAGAGGTTGCATTGCGAGGCAGGTTAGTAATAATCTTGCATGTACTGTCATAAGAAATAAATCTAAAAGTAGTAGAAAGTTAATTGTCGGTATAAAATCTGTGTTTTCTGTGGCATGTACTTAATAAACCAGACAATATGGCAGGAAGAGTCTCATATAGGTTGTATGCAAATAAAAGGTTAACAGCCTGGCAATAAAGGTCTAACTCCTGGACTGTTTGTGTTTACTCTGGTATCATATGGTAATGCAGTGTTGCAATCTCTTAATAGTACTGTTGTATTAAGCACTGTTACCCACACTGTGCTACATAAATAAAATGTGTAGGAATGTCTGTATACGACTGTTGTAATCACAAGGTCATACTGTACACTGAGAGAGACTTAGACAGAAAACAGTGAAAAGATTGACAACATAATCCAAATAACACACTCAACTGAGATGTGAAGTGTTGTATTTTTAGCACACACAGCCATGGCTTGAATCCTGGGAGTGGTAGTAATCTATATGCAGAATCATACCCCACAACTGTACAGATATTGTCAGAAAGTCTAGATAAATGGTGTAAGTCCCTTGCCTGTCCCCCTGGCAAATCAGTGGGATGATTCCAGAAGTTTAGGCAGCAAATAATGACATACAACTGATTGTCAGACATCATAACTGTCAGAAATATATCCATAAGAACAAACTGTCACTCTAGCAACTCACCAAAGTGTTATGAGAGTAATAAGCAAATTATGTCCCAACTCCACCCCCATGTTGTGAAGCTAGGACCAGATTGTGTGCAGTAACAGAGTGAGATGTATTTACATAATAATAATGTGGAATCTGGTAATATGTGTGGCAACATTCAGGTAGTGTTAACAAACATTCCCCCCACAATTCTGTCAGATATGAAAACTGTTCCTAGAAATAAAAGATTGAAATCCTGGACTGGTAATGTTTAGTCTGGTATTGTATGGTAGTGTTAGTGTTGCAGTATCTCTGACTAATAAGGTATAACTCATCACTGTCATCCACACAGTGCTACATAATAAAACTGTCTAGGAAACCCTGTATAAGAGTATTGTAATTACAAGGTCAGACTGTAAAACCACGGGAGTGTTACAGATAGAATTCAGAGAAAAGATATACAGAAATATCTATATAGCATACTCAACTGTGATGTACACTGTTTTATTTTACCACACACAGCCATGGTTCGATTCCTAGGAGTGGTAGTAAGCTGTATGCAGAATCATACCCCCCGACTGTACAGATCTGTCCGCAATGTCCAGATAATTGGCCCATATCTGATGGCTTTTACCCTGTCCACCTGGCATATCAGTGTGCTAATCTCTGACATTTAGGCAGCATTTAATGTCATATAACTGACTGTCAGGCCTGTAAATATTTGGAAAATGTCTATGAAAATAAACCTGTCATTGTACAACTCACCAAAGGTTTATGAGAGCAATAGTCAAAATATGTCCCAGTTTCACCTGCATGTTGTCAAGACATGCCAGGAGTGTGTGCAATAAGAGATGGAGAGGCATGTGCATAACATCAACCTGGAATCTGGGAATATGTGTAGAAACAATCAGGTAGTATTAACAAACAATGCCTCCACAGGTACACCAGGTAAGATGTGTATACTGCAGGTAAAACAAAGTTCATGTATATAGTTGTCTACATCCATACCACTGTCCAAACTAAGGCCATAGGGTAATGTAATGATACCTGTAAGGTATAGATCACAGCACTGACTTGGAAAGTAATGAGAACTACAGGATATACAAGTTGTTAACTGACACCCCCCCACACCATATATGCAACAATAAACTAAATACACAACTCAATCGGTAAGTGCACAATTAAATCTACTGTTGGGACATATGTCCTATTGTTTGATAAATAGTGAAATTTGTTTCTATGCATGTGCCGTGTTGAAATACTCCACATTGGTGGAATGCTCCTATCAATGTACCTGCACGCTGTTGTAATGGCCACTGTGGTTCCATATATGCATGTGTTCTGTTTGCTATACAACTGTCCCATATCTGGTGTTTAGAGTTAATGGGAATATCTATGCATGCTGTTATACTTAATCCTGGAATGTGTTGATTATTACTAACCCACATATGTTTTAATATTGAAACACCATAGCACGTTTGGGAAGGCCGGTCCCAGCGGATGCACCTCTCCCACCTCATTTGGCCATTGCAGCAGGAACCAACACATCTGGGGGCCACACCAGGACCTCCTTGACCGCTGGTCCTGCACCACCTTTGGTGGAATCACCTCAGGGGTTGGGGCTCACCCCCCCAGGAGTGAGAGCAGACAGGATACTGTCACCCATCGTCAGGTCCAGGGTCTGGTGCGTAGCGAGCTCCACAGGGAATTTGGAGATCT